>NC_069370.1:39952045-40255075 GCF_021730395.1 Mercenaria mercenaria
TGATTTCTTGTAGTTCTGTATTTGGCTGTAATCCGCAGATAGTTTTACAGCATAATGCTAAGTATAACAATAATAAAGAGTGTAAGGAAAGTTCATTCCAATTGGAAAAGTAAATGAGCATCGCAAAAACAAGAAGAGTAAGACACGTTTAGTTTTAAGTCAAATTGATTGTTGATATATTGACGTAATGCTGCTATAGAAACTTAGTTAAATTCAGATTTTCTTATTGGAGAAAAAACAATTCATTTTACATACGAAGTTCAGAAATTTTCCACTTTTGAAAATAAACCAGCATTTTATTCTTTAATAGATTCTAACTCAAACATCTTATGTCAAATCTTGAATTATTATTTGTACAATAATTGTAATTTAACTACTATAAGGTAAATAAAACAGATAACTTCTAAATATATTGCAACATATGTGTGTTGTTAAGTATGGAATTGGCCTACCCCTATGAAATTTTGTGAAAAATGCAATTTTCTACAACAAAATTATAAAATCACCGAATGTCGTATATTCATCTCAACTTATCCAACAGCAAAACAGCAAAACCCAAAACATGGTCATTGGTTGTCTTTCAGTGAGTGGTACGTACCTTTCCTGTTGTCTTTTACATCTCATTAAAATAATAGAGCAGCTTGCTTAACCGGAACAAACCTTCTTTAAACCGTTTAGTTACAATAACCATTAGCATTTGTCAGCACTTTCAGCTTAATTCATACGGAAGGAAAACCGTTCATTGTTCATCTCTAAGGAGGCAGATAATTCAATAACTGAATGCAAAATTTGCATATCCACGATAATGTAGCAAGTACAAGTATTTATAAAAAAGATCAATCAGATATGAATGCTAATTAAACACTTTAACGCTTACGTTCTTGTTCTTTACATCAGACTTTACAGGTCCTAAAGTTTATCGCAACCTTGCTTAGGTTGTATACCTCTTTAGGCTTACGGAAGGTCGGTGATTCTGTCCAGGAGCCCACCTATGCATGAAATAAAGTCTGGGGAAACTTGGGGTCTTCCTGTAAAGTCGACATATGACCTATAGTTGTGTCGTTGTGACGTTAACTGCCTTTCCCTCTCCAAAAAAAGAATCCAACAGCTTGAGTGGTCACGTTTGAATTGTTCAAATGGACCGTCTGATTACATTCTAACGTTTGCAAAATATATGCAGTATTCCCGTTGAGAAAGTATGTATCATGATTTATTCAATAAAAGGCAAAAATACAGTGCGTATGAACAGATAACAGCCTTAAGAAAACACCCGTATTTAAGATGATCAGCTTTATAGTTGCGTTTCATAAAAGTACGTCATATATATTAACTATGTGAACGAACTTCTTTTATATCATGCCGCAAATATTGATTGTATAATTTTGCGTTTTCTTTAAATTTTATTCTTTAACAATATCAAAAACAAATATATGCCTGTCTCTTGATTGTTATTAAACATTTAAATTCATATTTTATGTATATTTGAGTTTTTTTCATGAAGTTTGCCTTTTGCAATTAATCAAATGGTTTTACTTCGTGTTAGAGATTACATAAAATGTTGCAGAAACTGTAATAAAAAGATTTGATATCTCATTTTGTCATATTGAAGACGTATATTTTATCTGGCTCTAATTACGAAACTTAAACAAGTTTTTTATAGTAGAAATTATTTTACAGATCAAGATGTAATAAATTCCACAATTTATACTTGCATTTTATCTCAGCATAAAATTTACCACAAACCCTTGGTGGTAAATTTCTTCTAAGAAGCACAAATCAGGAAAAGAACTGGATTTTGAAATAAAAGATATAATAGTTATTAGCAGGTTATGACGCGTTGAAGAAAAACAAAATTGTTATTCATGATATAGAAAGATAGATTGTTCACCAAAGTTTCGATAGAAATAAATATTTGCATGTAAACGTAAGTTAATGACTTTTCTTTTAAAGTATGAAATCTGACATATATATAATCATGATTACAGACAGTAACGCATTAAACATATTAAAACAATTGCACATTACATAGAAAAATAAATAAAAATGTAACAATCTGCTACATGTGCGAGGAAGACAGTGTTAAGAGTAATAAACATATGTTAGTTCTCCGAAATTCAAAAGCCTTGTTTACACAGGTGGTCTTTTCCCAGTATCATAAATAGATTTTTTAACTGATAACATTTTGGTTATTTTGGGTTTTCCAATAACACTTGCGCATATATTTTAACCTGATGTCTTTTAAATATAGTTTATATTTTAACATTTTAACAAAAAGTGTACAATGCATCTTCATGCATATTACAAATGCACATATCCTTTCACATGATGGGATTTTGTTTGGCTTGTCCCATCTACCAGTCTCTGTTAATAACATTGATGTGCACTAGCAGACACAGCTTTTTGTACATACAAATTAAAATTAGGAGGAAATTGACAACTTATGATATCAGCTCACGACATGTATATACATTTGTTTTATTTGAACTTAATTTCTTGCTATATGACGTCTGAAAATTATTTTTACTTTTGACTGCAAATGTTGCTGTGTAAATATTGTGCAAAAACGTATGGTTTTTTTCATGTTCGCGGTGACTTGGAAAGTTAAATCATAAGAACCATTTGCAATGCAGTGCATTTCAAATTGCTTCCTCAAAGAAAGCGACTTTGTTTAGAATTGAATGTTAGAGTAACTGGAAAGCTTAGGGAAGGTTTGTTTAGAAGAAACGTAATTAATCCCTAGTTTCTTTTCCATGGTCACCGACATTGTCGTTCGTATTTTGAATTTGCGTTTTGACCATCCGTGCTTATGTGATGTCCTTGTATTTATGGTTCGCCACCTTTGTATCCTTTAACTGGTTTACGAGTCATTTTATCCGTATTGTATTTCCATTTCAGTGTTAATTCCTTGTTGGCTCGAATTACGGTGTTGGACTCTTGTTGTGTTTGATGTAAACAATGCTTCGAGAGATTATATCTGTTCTGTCTACGATATATCAAATATAGAGTCTACAGTCGATCATCACTGGGTTGTGCGTCAGTACAGATAAACTAGAATGAGCGGAGATTAACAGTTGTAAAATGAAACCTTGTTATTGGACAATTATAGGTAAAGTATTACCCAGGAACACAAGCAACTGGTTTAACAAATGCTTTAAGAAAACATAAACATATTTAGAGACATGTCAAAAAGATAGCAGTATCTTTTGACGGACATGTGTGTTTCGTATCACTGCTGAAATTTCTTCCAGAAATTGCTCATTGCGAATGATCTATGTGATAAAGATAACAAATAATTTTTGTAGTTTTAAATGTCGTTGAACCGCTTGTATTGGTAAATAAAACATGAATTGTTTATATATTTATTCTACAACATTATTCACTTTGCTGGGGCTGCTTGTTGACGCTTCATGTTATTTCAGTTTGAGTCATGCTAGCAACGCCTATTGACTCACATGTTACGCGTTCTTTTGTGATTACATTGGTGGTGCTCTTCTTTTTTAGGTGACAACAATGAAATGAAAAGAAATCAGGAAACAGTGCAGTATTATTCACTTTGCTGGGTCTTCTTGCTAACACTTCCTGTTATTTCAGTTTGAGTCACGCTAGCAACGCCTATTGACTCACATAGTGTGCGTTCGTTTATGATTACACTACCAGTACTACATTTGTCTAGGTGACAACAGTGAAGTGAAAAGGAAGAAGGAAAATGTGAGGGGCTGACAAAATAGATTTTAAAGTCGATAAAAGAATGCCATATCTTATAACGTCATTGTGTTATTTTAGCTCCACCCTGGAGCCGATGTTTTTATCAGTTATCCTGTTACTGTGTTCAGTCAAAAAGAAATGACTATAAATACTGATTTAGTATTAATGTCTCAAAACCGATGACGACACAAGGTCACCGAACAAGGCCAATGACGTGAAGTTAGCAGTAGAGCAGTAACAACAGTATAACTGCTATTACTGCTATAACGTTATAGCAGTAACAGCAGTATTACTGCTACTGCTGGAAGTTATGGCAGAAACAGCAGTATTCCTACTGTTACTGCGAACTTCACTAAGGTGTCTAATGTAAAATGGTATTTTTAAAAGTTATTTGCTTTATTATATACAGGTATTAGATTATGTGAAATTAAATATAAAAAAAATATGCGATGATAATAACCTATTATCGTACACAGGAGGATGAGAAAAAAGTACAACAAACTTAAAGGCACTCGCTACAGTTTTTCCGTACGGGTCGATATTTACCCCAACACGTGCCAATTTGGATCGATGTAGCTCACTGCAGACTTGGTGGTTGGACTTCTGCGCATGCCCGGAAGTGATTATCTAATGTCGCATACGGCAAAAATTCGCAAATTATTGTATGTTCGCATGCATTTAATGCACACAATGTATAATATACTGACTAAAGGTTAGGGTAACTATCACCATGGTTACAAAATATATACATTTAAAGTACGTTTAGTTCAAATTGCTTCAATCCGACATATACTGGAGTCTGTTATTTATACCAGCGATCAAACTCTGCATTGAGTCACAGCTGTTTCTAATCACGTACCGTACCCGTACCGTACATTTGTAAACTATAGGTTTTGTTAAAAAAAAAGGGCAGAAACTTTCATCGTTCTATGCCATCAAAATGCTTCAGAAACACCTTAAAATCCGCTTATTAAGAAATCTGCCGTTTGATAATTTTATATATATATATTTCTAAGTCATTTGCTCAAACACTGAAATAGTATTTCGTACCAACCTGCGTTGTGTAAATGCCCGCCACACCCCACCTTGTTGTAATTTGATTTAAGCGGAATCTAATAAGGTGACCTATCAATTTTCTTTTTGTTTTAGATTAGGTAGTCTAAGACATAACCAAAGGTATGTGCAGAGTTTGATTAAATTCTATTATGTGAAACTCAATAAAATAGCAGAAGTACCAACTTAAAACTGACAAAAATATGCAAAAATAGCCCTTGGGTCTGCTGGACAAGTATTCCTTTCTTTACAAAATCATGTTCTTTTGATTTCTCTGAGCATGTTTCAAATAGATATATTGTTTTCCGTTATAAAAATGCTTAGATAATCAAATTTATGCTGATTATTGTACTTTACTGAAAGATATTTTAAGATTACAGAAATTTTGAAAAATGTTTATAATAGCACCATAATTATCTAGCGGCAATTTGAATAGAAACAAAGCTGGTGACCTAGTATTTTTATTTCATTTTTCAATACATTATATCATGATCTTTTAATACAAAACATTTCATTAAAATCTATTATTGAGAAAAAAAATACGAAACTGTAGCGAGCGTCCTTAAATACAATTAGTGCAATTTATAAAACATTGAAGATAATAAATTGATTAGATATGATATAAATCGAGGAGAAATAATACATTAACGTCATTTAAATGCATGATAATCTTGATATAGTAGACTGCAGAACGCTGCACGTGAGATAATGGAAGCGCAGTGAAAATATATCAGTTCAACAGCTGGAAACATATATAACATATGGGAATTTACCAGTATTTTCGCATTCATATTGATATGTCTTATCGTCATGCATCTCATGGCTTTTTGCAAAAAATCATAGAATTCTATAAATACTACAATCTACGAGGGTTGTTCAAAATAACGTAGACTTTTTCTCTAGCTTTTACATACTTCAATGAAGCAAGGCAAAAATATATACAGTCGTTATACGCAATCTTCCTACTAATTTCTCTGCAAAATTGACGTAGTTATGATTCTACAGTCAGAAGTTATGTTTTCTCCAAAACAGTCACTTACACGAACCCGGCGCACGGTGATCATATTTCAACGATGTTACCTACGTCCAGACTTAATCGAGATGCTTTCATTTAGGTTTGCATTAATTTATATTTGTAAATTTCTTTTATGAATTTTGATTAACAACAATGCCTTAGTCATAGTAAGTTGCTTTGTTAGAATACTGAAAACATGCCAAGCATCTCATACAGGGTGCGCACCAGGAGTAGTTGATCTTTCTGTCATAGATTGACATTGCCTGTCTTCTAGCGATTCTGGGCTATTTACGAATCGTTTGTACCACTTAAAGACCAAGACACAGATGACTGAGCATTATTTTGGTGATGTCTGCTTTATTATCTTATAAATTTCGTTTGGTGTTTGCCAAACTCTTTACATAACTTAACATTTTCTTATAATCTATGCGGGCAGATGGCGACATTACATGCGTTATAAACAACAATATTTATTTAGATAAGACGTTGTAAACTTTCGCCTCCGCTATGCTTTCGGTGCATGTTGCCTTGACGTGTTCCTGCATATTTTTAAGTAAACAAGTATACTATCAGTGCGATATTAGCTGTCGAATTCAAATCATAACAGATGAAAAAAAAAATGACTGTGCCGGTTACGCATAGCTATAGTAATTAGAACGTCCTACACGAATCGCCTATGAGCAATAATGTTACAAAAATATATGACCAAATTACACATTACGGGACCGAAGTTGTTTATTCACGACTTCAATACTGAAGTGCCAATTTAGTGATAATGTAACGTTTGCCAGTATAGTAAGCGTTAATTAATATGCATTAAAATGAAAGAAATGAACGTTTGTAATAAGATTTGACAATGAATTTCAATAATGAAATTGAAATTTGCAGAGGTTTGCAATTTATTTCTCAATATTTCGGATTAATATCATTATTGAAATGCATAGAGAAAGAGGAATATCAGAAAACTATCACGAATTGTGAATTTACGAGCTTCCATGGCAAATACTTGCAATTTATAGAGGTATGTAATCGTCTTTCATACCAGGTCTTTTAGCAGGATATTACAGATTTCTGTAAATATTACAGTCTTAAAGATTTTATTTCCATCAGTTGCATTTTACGAAGCATCATGTTGTAAGATGAGGTAGTTTTACTCATGATCTGCTATCAATTTACATCGCAATTGGTATATGATTGAGTCAGCATTGCATGAGATAATGTCTTAGGAAAAGTCACATAACTTTACCTTCTATTTTGTTAAAATTGTGCCCTTTTTAACTTAGAATTTAGAATTTCAGTGTAAGCCGGTTCTTCAGCAACTAACAGACCAAATGCTTTTATACATCACATACGACTTTAGCATTATAAGATGACTACACGTGGCAAGTTGCATAACTCTGGCATATATTTTAGCAAAGTTATGCCCCTATATGAACTAAGAATATATTGCTAAAGTATTTTTATGTAAGCTGTTTGGAGGAAGGGCTTCACATCTTGTTAAGCTTTAGAATATATATTTTACGTTGATTGATGGCAGGCAGATTTAACAGTACTGAGCTTGGTAAATAGATTTATTTCTAAACTATCTAAAAGGCAAGAAAGAATTTTGAGAAACAAAATGTACAACAAGCACAAGTACCACAAAAAATGTTAGAACTAGTACATTTCGTTGCATGTTCATGGTAAATTGCTGAGCTGGTAAAGCTGTCTATACATTTAAAAATCGAGAAAATGTGAAAACTACCTTATGTAAGAGTCTGCTTGTCTATCTGAAATATATATTTTCTTATGGATTCTCTGCAGTACGATTTTCCTGGAATATTTTTTTCCGAAATGTTTACTGTTCTTTTATTATATTTTTGCTTAGTTATTACCGGAAAACTTATGGCTATTTTCATCTTGGCTACACAAATACATTTTGCAGAGTACTTTTTGGCTGATTACATTCATGAACAACTTATTTCTGTGTCCGTACTTGGGATATAGATTTTATTTTATTTTTGCTTCAACGCTTTTTTCCTTTAGAAGACTATTTGATTACCTGACCGTTTGCTCCTTCCGATCTATTTCTTGATCTGGCCGCATCCCGTCCGTCGAGTTCCTTTAATGTTTGTTTTCTTTGATGTTACGAATGCGTTTATACAGATTACTTGTGGAATCGTATGTCAGTTTGTATTTCAGACCGTTCTCAGTGGCAAGACTTTTTTGTCTTTTTCTTTGGGCTTTAATTTCTGCATCATATTTCTATTTTCAGGCATGTTACGGACCCTACAATTCGTTCACTGGAACTGATAAGTCTTACGGTGTGTTTTCTGACATGTTCTGTATACGACATATCAGATACACTTTCTTCCTGTGTATCATCCATGTTTCAGTAAAGGTATGCTAAACTAAATTGATAAACATATCTTTGAGAATTCAACCTTGCACATTAAACATTTTCAAAACTGTGCCCAGAATCAAGTACTTTGATGCTAGTGTTTTATGAATTAGAAATATGCTTCTTTTCAGAAGCTCGAATGACTTATGAATCTTACGCTCATTTTATGGCATGGCTTAGCTTAGCTTTTCTCCTTTACAAAAACAGGTGTTGTGAAGATATATAAAGTTAAAAATACACAGACTCATCTAGAAAGTAAGGAAGAGTGTTAAAAGTACTATCATTGTTTTTTTTGAAATGGGATTCGAGATGTGGATAATTATATGTATATTTTTGCTTAATCTTGTCTGGGTTGATTTTTACGTCGTCTGTCCGAATTTAATCCGAGTCACATGTGAAGAGCTTACATTTTGCGGTCATGACCATTTGTGCTGCTAACGTTTTTTCTGGACAACACTAAAATGAAAAAGATACTAACAAACGGAAACATAACGACAAAACTTTCCATTTCTTGGCTACCATGATAATACGGTGATAATGTAAAGAAAATAAGTTCTTAAACATCAGATATAAACCACGTTTCCAGTAATTTTCTTTTGGTATAATAAACATAGTTATGATTAAGGTACGTGTTAATGCCTAACACAAAATAAAAACTATAAAACAGAGGTAATTTTGTTGCATGAAATAATTCGTTTTACCATACAACTGTGGTCTATTGCATGACTAATTCTTTTCATACAATATCAGAATTATGTAACAAAAAACGATTCTAACACGATCCGATTCATTTTCCTATTAAACAAAGAAGGCAGAAAAAAGTGAATTATTATATAACAAATCACTGTCCTGACGTCACAATTATTACGTCATGGCGTCAAACGGCATAGCGACGCGCTGGAAAAGAAACCGATTGAAAACGGGCAAATATTTAATAAATGTCGTCAATGATGTACTTAAAAATCCTTGGTTACATGTTAGAATCGAAATAATATATCTCATTTAGTGATTTGCTCTTGAATAAATCATTATTTGTCGTTCAGATGCGTATTATTATACAATGATTTATTCAACGACAAATCACTGGATGAGATATATTATTTCTTAATTTAATACTACTCTTTTCGTCACCTGTATATGCTACAACAGAGGCGGCGAGTAATTATTTTCGTCGAAATGAAGCCAATATGATTAGTATCTTCCCTATAGTTCTAATGCAAGTAATAGAGTATATTTGCTAGCCAGCAGGGAGGCAGGCAGGATGTCTTTAAAAATATCGTTTACAAAGCGATATATCTTTTAGAAATGCTGTAGTATGTACGCCGGAAACTCTGTCCGAATGATAACTTCAAAACTGTTGAAGGGAACGTCATTAATCAAAAAAAGAATCATGGCATTGTCAGGAATTTAAAAGCGCAAGACTTATTTCTTGAATAGTTTTCTAAAATGTGCATTTATCTGTGGCACAATGTGTCCTTTAAGAAACTTTTGGGATTTTATTTAATTTTTCGAAAGTTTTATGTGGAACTTCTAAAGAACTTGTCAAAATATTACATGTAAGTTGTACTGGGATATAATAAACACCACAAGAACCATAACTCTATTTTGAATACCTATTTTAATTACCTCATTGTTGCAATCTTTTGTTAGGACAATTATTTCTCAATTTATGTCATACTGATAGGTAGCAAAACGGAAGTGCAGAGCACAAGAACCATAACTCCGTTTTAAAGATTTTTAACTATCTCCCTTATTGTACTGGACAGATACTTTGCAACTATTAAAGGGAGCTCAAACGAATTTCACAGAAAGAGTATAAACATAATGCGTGCAGTAAGAATGGAACCAAAAATTTAAAGCATATACTAGGATGCTGTTAATGACGAATATCAAAATAGAAAACTAGGAAAGTGACTAGAAATGACTACACAGAAAACAAAGACACATTACTCACATTATAGTCTCATGAGACGTATCATTTATTTGACTGAATTATTCGACACAGATAGGTTTTGTTGTTGTGTTAAATATTTGGAACCCGTATTTCGAGTATTTTAATTGGAAGTACATTGGAAATCTCATGCTACAAGTTACTTCACTGAGCATCAAAATTAATATAAAAACGTAACACTTAGGCATTGGCTCACCTTTTCCTTAATTGGTATCCACCCGGTTTTCATAGTTTCTGGATGATTTTATTAAAATCTAATCCCCTTAAAGAAAAGACATCTCCTAAACAAGCTAATGTTAGATGACTTACTGACGCAATGAAATGACTTACTGAAACAATTGTACAATTATACCTATCATTGAAATAAATTATTTTCTTGATATCTATAAATATTTTAAATTGTTCGTCCTCTGAATACTGATACTATACTCACATTCAATAAACCATTGTCTAAGGGTTTCAACGAATTGTTAGTAAAGAAACTGTTATACAATACTAATTTAGACATTTTGCAAAATAATGTCTTACATACCAGAAGTACTTACAACTGTAAATTATACAAATTTTGGATTATAAAAGAATTTTACCACATTTAAAAAGTACTAAAGTTATATGTGTTCTTTTGTAGTTCTTGTAGATATTTTTTAAAATTTCGTCCCTCTGAAATAACCTCGATACAGGTATACTCACATTGCAATGGAAACCAATTGTCTAAAGGGTTTCAACGAAATCTGTTGTAAAGAAACTGTTATAACAATACATATCAATTTAGAACAGTTTTGCAAAGATAATCGTCTTTACATACACAGAAAGAACTCTAAGCACGAGCTGGGTTATAATTATACAAATCAAGCTCTTTGCGTGTATAAGTATTAGAATTTTGTAACCGACATTTAGAAATGAGTACTACAAGCGTAACATGTACGTGCTAGTGGCTTTTCTTCTAGTTCTTTGAGGCATTTTTGTTTAAAAGGATAACTTTTAATGCGATGTATTTCAATATGTTTACTTACAGAAAGCTACGTTGTAATAGGCTGAATCTAAATGTAACTATAAATATAAAAGGTTGGCTAGCAAACCACGCGTTTAAATCTTCGGTTTACTTTTCCGAGGCCGTTGACTTTGGAGTAGCGTTGTCCCTACTTTCAGCTTGTTTTTTGAACATACCTTTTGATATTTTATATGTGTTGTTTTGAATGCAGTTATATACCCACCCATAACTTTTACACCGACATTAACAATTTCGTTCCCGTATTCCTTTTAACATATTTTAATTCTTTTAGTTACAGTGTATAGTCGCGGGTGGTTTGATTCTCGCTGTGAGGTTTCGATTACGTTTAATGTCACTATCTCAAGCTACAATGTTAGGTAAATTTGTGACATAAAGTCCTTTACATTTTTTTTTTTAAATCCACTTAAAGATGTTCATATGAGAGGCATCAGTAATCAGTCAAAGTACATATTATAGAAGCTAAAGATAAATGTTCTACGTGACGTAATCTTTTATCATAAAGACAGAAGGTAAAATTGTTTACATAGTGTAAACTTAGTCAAGATTTTCAGCAGCATATAAAAATTAATTATTTTCAAAGTTATCTAAAGTTAATAAATATTGTTACGTAATTTTGGAAATAAGTATACTGTCTGTATAATCATGTGCAGATAAAATCATGATATCTTAAGCTCGTCGCCGGTAAAATAATAAATACTAGTGACGCATTCCATATACAAAATATGTTAAATTGTAATAACAAAGTGCAAATGCCGCAGGAAGTCAAGTGACCAATGATGCTAGCTACGAACTTACACCAACGCCTAGAATAAAGACATCGTGAAAATTAGAACTTCTTACGAATTCTTGTATCTGTCGTTTCTTAAAACTGATATATAGTTTTAAAAATATTTAGAACTCCTTATCTGATTTGCAACATGACAAGATAAATAAGCCTGCAGTTTTGTAAAAAATATCATTTCTTAACAAACGGGAAAATGTTCCTGAATAGATTCATATGTATTGTTTAATTAATTGTCAATATGAGGTTAAATTAGATGTTGATAAGACAAGAAAAACTCCATTATTGCGGTTAACCATAAAAAACAAACCTGTTAGCAGAAACATTATAAGATGATTCCTAATGATACAAAAGACATACAGAATTATTACTGCGGCGGTTAACAGTGCAAAACAACTTTGCTTGGTGAAACATGTTATAGTAATTTCAATATGTAACATCTTCAAAGAAGGTAGTTTGGGAGCAATTTCTCCAATAAAACATATACTCGATTTAAAGAAGAAAAACTAGGAGATAGAATTATCTTTATATGTTTTTGTACTTGTCGCCAATGAATAATTATCTTCATACTGATGATATATGTTAGAAAATAGTGGAATCAACGTTTATTTGCACGGTGTTTTACTATTTCCTTGCTCTGGTATATCATTGCGAAAATAACTTTAAAAACGGTCATTAACATGTAAACTGTAAATAGTTTGGCCACAGCGCATTATGTGTGTTTTGGAACAAATGCTTTTTAAGAGATGTCGACAAAACGTGCACAGCATACATAGAGTCTTTCCTCAAATATCACGTGCTTATATGACATTAGAATGAGTTGACGCAAGAGACAGCGAAGTGATACGGTAGCCCGTGTTGATTAATGCTGACGACAAAAGATTTCAATGCAATGTAGGATATTTATTGGAACGATGTGCCGAAACATTGTGATACAAGAAAATCATCAAGACGAGGACAAACATTGTAACGTTACAAAGCAGCCTACCAAAAATTTAACCCTATGGCAGAGTATATGTGGCTTTATACCAGTATTATCATGAAACATATTAAAACATTTTCACATTACATAGCAAAATACTTAAACATGTAACAATCTGCTACATGTGCCGGGAAGGAAGTGTTCAAGGCACTGGCCTCCAGATCGTTCAACAACAACAAAAAAAGATTGAATTTAAAGCTATATTTCTTAAGAATGCTTTAAAACTTAATTACTGACAGACTTATATGTTACGGAAACACATGAGAAGTATTTGTTTTTACTACATTTTACAGCGTTTGTAACGCTTTACTCAAGGTAAACTGCCTCGATTATAAATATCTATATTTTACGCGTATTGCACACTAAATCCTCCATAGCGCTCGGAAAACTTTTTTATTGCCGCGGCGGTCCGGGTTCGATTCCCGACGCAGTCATCATTTTTTCTTCATTTGGCATTTTTATAATTGTTATAAACAAAAACTCATATTCTAATGTTTATAATATGACCAAACTTCAATTGGAAAGAAAGATCATTTTTAGCCAAAATCTGGAGGTCAGTGCGGTTAAGAGTAATGAATAGTTCTTCGAAATTAAAAAGGCTTGTTTACAGAAATGGACTTTTCCTGTGTCAGAAGGTTTGTTCAACTGATAACATTTGGGTTTTTTGGGGGGTTTCCCAATAACACATATACATACATTCAACCTTTTGTCTTTTAAATATAGCTTTCATTTTAACAAAAAGTACAATTCGTCTTCTTGCATATTACAAATAGCACATATCCCTTTCGCATGATTGAATTTTGTTTGGCTTGTGCCATCTACCAGTTTCTGTTAATAACATCGATGTGCATCAGACTTTAATTCCACGGAAAGCCAGCTTAGGTAAACAGTAGCTCCTTGTTCTGTTTTAGCATTGACATGCATTTTTACAACATATTCTGGCTTCGTGTTGGCAAACTAATGAAGAGCAGGCAAAGCTTTTGGCACATACAAATTAAAATTAGGAGGAAATTGACAACTTAATATGATATCAGTTCGCAATATGTATATACATGAGTTTTACTTGAAATGAATTTTTTGCTATATGACGTCTGAAAATTATTTTTACTTTTGAGTTCAAATGTTGCTGTGTAAATATTGTGCAAAAAAATGTAGTTCATTTCATGTTTGCTGTGACTTGGCAAGTTAAGTTATAAACAAAAACCATTTGCTATGCAGTGCATTTCAAATTGCTTCCTCAAAGAAAAGCGACTTTGTTTAGATTTGAATGTCAGAGTAACTGGAAAGTTTAGGGAAGGTTTGTTGAGAGAAAAACGTGATTAATCCCTTGTTTATTTTTTATGGTTACCGACGTTCTCGTTGTCTGTATGTTCAATATTCTTTTTGACCACCCGTGCTTATGTGGTGTCCTTGTATTTATGGTCGTTGTGTAGTTTCGCCACCTTTGTATCCTTTGCCTGGTTTACGAGTAATTTTATCCGTATTGTATTTCCTTGTTGTCTCCAATTACGGTGTTGGACTCTTGTTGCGTTTGATGTAAACAATGCTTTGAGAGATTATATCTGTTCTGTCTACGATATATCAAATAGAGTCTATAGTCGATCAATCATCACTGTGTTGTGCGTCTGTACAGATACACTAGAATGAGCGGAGATCAACAGTTGTAAAATGCAACCTTGTTATTGGACAATTATAGTATTGCCCAGGAACACAAGCAACTGGTTTAACAAATGCTTTAAGAAAACATGAAAATATTTAGAGACATGTCAAAAAGATAGCAGTATCTTTTGACGGACAGGTGCGTTTCGTATCACCATTGCTGAAATTTCTTCCAGAAATTGCTCATTGCGAATGATCTATCTATGTGATAAAGATAACAAATAATTTTTGTAGTTTTAAATGTCGTTGAACCGCTTGTATGGTAAATAAAACATTAGTTGTTTATATATCTATTCTGCAGCATTATTCACTTTGCTGGGGCTGCTTGTTATTAACGCTCCATATTATTTCAGTTTGAGTCACGCTAGCAACGCCTATTGACTCACATATTGCGCATTCTTTTATAATTACATTGGTGCTGCTCCTCATTTTTAGGTGTCAACAATGAAATGAAAAGAAAGCAGGAAACATTGCCGTATTAATCACTTTGCTGGGTCTTCTTGCTAACACTTCCTGTTATTTCAGTTTGAGTCACGCTAGCAACGCCTTTTGACTCACATTGTGTGCGTTGGTTTATGATTACACTACCAGTACTACATTTGTCTATTTGACAACAGCTAAGTGAAAAGGAAGAAGGAAACTGTGAGGAGCTGACAGAATAAAGTTTAAAGTCGATAAAAGTATGCCATATCGTATAATGTCACTGAGTAATTTTAGCTCCACGCTGGAGCCGATGTTTTTATCAGTTATCCTGTTTCTGTGTTCAGTCCAACAGAAATGTCTATAAATACAGATTTAATATTAATGTCTCAAAGCCAATGACGATACATGGTCACCGGACAAGGACAATGACGTGAAGTTAGCAGGAGAGCAGTGACAGCAGTATTACTGCTATTACTGCCATAACGTTATAACAGTAAACAGCAGTGTCACTACTGCTGCTGGAAGTAATGTCAGAAACTGCAGTATTCCTACTGTTACTGCTAACTTCACCCAGGTGTCTAATGAATAACGGTTTATTTTTAAAAGTTATTTGCTTTATTAAATACAGCTATTAGATTATGTGAAATGAAAAAAATAGGCGATGATAATAACCTATTATAACACACAGGAGGATAAAAACAAAGTACAACAAATTTAAATACAATCAGTGCAATTTTTAAAACATTGAAGATAATATATGTGTTAGATATGATATAAATCGAGGAGAAATAATGCATTAACGTCATTTAAATGCATGATAATCTTGATATAGTAGACTGCAGAACGCTGCACGTGAGATAATGGAAGCGCAGTGAACAATATATCAATTCAACAGCTGGAAACTAATATAACTTGTGGGAATTTACCAGTATTTTACATTCATATTGATCTGTCTTATCGTCATGCATCTCATGTCTTTTTGCATAAAATCATAGATTTCTATAAATACTACAATCTACGAGGGTTGTTCAAAAATAACGGACACTTTGTCTCTAGCTTTTACATACTTAAATGAAGCAAGGCAAAAACATAAAGTCGTTAAACGCAATCTATTTACTAATTTCTCAGCAAAATTGACGTGGTTATGGTTATACAGTCAGAAGTTATGCCTCCTCGAAAACAGTCACTTACACGAACCCGACGCACGATGGTCAAATTGCTACGACGTTAACGACGTCCAGACTTCATCAAGATGTTTCATTTAATTTTGCATTAATTTATATTTGTAAATTTCTTTTATTGATTTTGATTAACAATAACTAAGTCATAATAAGTAGCTTCGATAGAATACTGTTAACAGTAATTCTTATGCCAAGCTTCTCATACAGGGTGCGCTCTATTAATAGTAAGGTGTCATAGATTGACGTTTACGTCGAATCGTGGATTTTTTTGTGTTCTATCTCGACCTTGGCTGTCATCTAGCGGTTCTGGGCTATTTAGGAATCGTATGTACCACTTGGAGACCAAGACACAGATGACTGAGCATTGCTTCATTTTTTGTATAAATTTTGTTTGGTGTTTGCCATCATCTTTACGTAACTTAACAACTGTCTGATTATCTATGCGGGCAGATGGTGACATTACATGTGTTATAAACAACAATATTCACATAGTTATGACGTTGTTAACTTTCGCCTTCCATATTTGAATGACGCCATACTTCAGTGCATGTTGCCTTGCACTTCTGTGATCATCATGCAATACAATCTCTTTACAGTCGTCAGCTGGAGATGGTAGGTGTGGCTCTATATGCCCTGTCATATACTTTGTGAACACTTCATTGTTAGACCAGCCAGATTCTGATACTGTTCCTGATGTGCCAGGAGTACAACCTTTAAGCAGACCTGTATAAAAAGGAAAAAGATGATTTTGATGGATAATACAGCTATTAGATTATGTGAAATGAAAAAAATAGGCGATGATAATAACCTATTATAATACACAGGAGGATAAAAACAAAGTACAACAAACTTAAATACAATCAGTGCAATTTTTAAAACATTGAAGATAATAAATGTGTTTGATATGATATAAATCGAGGAGAAATAATACATTAACGTCATTTAAATGCATGATAATCTTGATATAGTAGACTGCAGAACGCTGCACGTGAGATAATGGAAGCCCAGTGAACAATATATCAATTCAACAGCTGGAAACTAATTTAACTTATGGGAATTTACCAGTATTTTACATTCATATTGATCTGTCTTATCGTCATGCATCTCATGGCTTTTTGCATAAACTCATAGATTTCTATAATACTACAATCTACGAGGGTTGTTCAAAAATAACGGAGACTTTGTATTTAGCTTTTACATACTTAAATGAAGCAAGGCAAAAATATAAAGTCGTTAAACGCAATCTTTTAACTAATTTCTCAGCAAAATTGACGTGGTTATGGTTATACAGTCAGAAGTCGAAAACAGTCACTTACACGAACCCGACGCACGATGGTCAAATTGCTACGATGTTAACGACGTCCAGACTTCATCAAGATGTTTCATTTAATTTTGCATTAATTTATATTTGTAAATTTCTTTTATCGATTTTGATTAACAATAACTAAGTCATAATAAGTAGCTTCGATAGAATACTGTTAACAGTAATTCTTATGCCAAGCTTCTCATACAGGGTGCGCACTATTAAAAGTAAGGTGTCATAGATTGACGTTTACGTCGAATCGTGGATTTTTTGTGTTCTATCTCGACCTTGGCTGTCATCTAGCGATTCTGGGCTATTTAGGAATCGTATGTACCACTTGGAGACCAAGACACAGATGACTGAGCATTGCTTCATTTTTTGTATAAATTTTGTTTGGTGTTTGCCATCATCTTTACGTAACTTAACAACTGTCTGATTATCTATGCGGGCAGATGGTGACATTACATGTGTTATATACAACAATATTCACATAGATATGACGTTGTTAACTTTCGCCTTCCATATTTGAATGACGCCATACTTCAGTGCATGTTGCCTTGACGTGTTGTTGCGTTTTGGCATATTTTCAGGGAAACAAGTATACTATCAGTGCGATATTAGCTGTCGAATTCAAATCAAAACAGATGAAAAAGGACTGCGCCGGTTACGCGTAGCTAAAGTAATTATTTTTAACGTCCTACGCTATTCGCCTATTAGCAAAAATATTACAAAAATGTAAGTCCATATAACACGAAGATTGCGAATTGCAATCATATATTTCACATTACACTGTCCACAAATGATTGCAGTTGCGGGACCGACACATCCTTTAAAACGAAGTTGTCTCTTTACGAGTATAAAAACTGAGGTCCAAATACAGAGAAAATACAACGTTTGCCAGTATATTCAGCGTTAATTAGTGTGCATTAAAATGAAAGAAATTAGGCATTAGATGAACGTTTGTAATAAGATTTGACAATAAATTTCAATAATGAAATTGAAATTGGCAGAGGTGAGTAAATTATTTCTCCATATTTCGGGTTAATACAATATGACTAAAGTACATATCCTATTACGCTACGCATAGGATCTGAGAACGACCTATTCATTGCCTCGTTCTGACGACCCTTTCGCTAGCCAATCAGAGCCTAACTTACAACATCTTGCAAATCTACCTGTAGCCTTGACTTTTGATATTTACAATTCTTATGTCATAATGTATCAGATAGCCGGTTAGCTCAGTCGGTAGGCCACTTGCTTTGTAAGCGAGGGGTCCTGGGTTCGAGCCCTGGAATAACTGCACATTTTTCTTACTCTTTGACATTCGAACATGTCGTCTGATTGGATAAAATAAAAACAGCAATACTGGAAATCCAAAATATACAGAAGACGAATGTGAATGGGTCGTTCTCAGATCTTCGTTTAGAAGATCAAGTACTTTAGTCAGATTGGGGTTAATATTACCATCGAAACGCATAGTACTCCTTATGTATTAGAATGCAGACAGTTGCCCGTTCGAGAAAGAGGAATATAGGAATAACAGCTTTAAACAACTATTATGAATTGTGAATTTACGAGCTTCCATGGCAAATGCTTGCAATTTATAGATCTATCTAATCATCATTCATACCAGGTCTTTTCGCAGGATATTACAGATTTCTGTACATATTACAATCATAATTTTTTTAGATTCCATCAGTTGCATTTTACGAAGCATCATTATGTTGGAAGATGAGGTAGATTTATTCATGACCTGATTTAAATTTACATCGAAACTGGTATATTATGGCAAGCAGTTATGATTGAGTCAGCATTGAGTGAGATAATGTCATATGAAAATTGCATAACCTTACCTTCAATTTTGTCAGAAATATACCTTTTCAACTTAGAATTTAGAATTTCGGTGTAAGCCGGTATTTCAGCAACTAGCTGACCAAATGCTTGTAAACATCACTTACGACTTTGGCATCATAGGATGACTGTACTTTTCATAACGCTGGCATACTTTTAACAAATTTATGCCCAAATATGAATTAAGAATAGTTTACCAAAACTTTTGTATGTAAGCTGTTGTATATAGGAGGAAGGGCTTCAAATCTTGTTTGGATTTGGAATATGCATTTTATGTCGATTGATGGCAGTTAGAACCAAAAGAACTGAGCTTGGTCTGACAGTTTTAAAAATTTGTTATTGATTATATTCATTTTAAACTATCTAAAACACAAGAAAGAAATTTGAGAAACAAAATGTACAGCAAACACAAGTACCACGGAAAACAAAAACATCTTTGAACTTAGTTCTTTTCGAGCATTACATAAATGTTGTATTTTCACGGTGGATTGCTGAGCTGATAAAGTTTTCTATATACTTGTATTTAAGAATAGAGAAAATGTGAAAACTACCTTATATAAGAGTCTGCTTCTTTATCTGAAAAGTATATTTTCTTACTGACTCCCTGCAGTACGATTTTCTGGAATTTTCAAAATGTTAAATTTTCTTTTAATATTTTTTTTGTTTAGTTATTACTGGAAAACTTATGACTATTTTCATCTTAGCTGCACAAATACAATTTGCAATGTACTCTGATGTTAGTGTTTCATGATTTAGAAGCATGCTTCTTTTCAGAAGCTCCTTTGCCTTATGAATATTATTTTACTGAATTTTATCGTGTAGGTTAGCTTATTATTTCTCCTTTATAAAATCATGTGTTGTGAAGATATAAAAAGATACAGACTCATCTAGAAACTAAAGAAGAGTGTTAAAAGTGCCATCATGTTTTTGAAGTGGGATTCGATCTGTCCGAATCTAATCCGAGTCACATGTGAAGAGCCTACATTTTTTTTGCGCGACCATACCCATTTGCGCTGCTAACACTTTTATTGGACAACACTGAAATGAAAAGATAAAAACAAACGGAAACATAACGACAGTACTTTCCATTTCTTGGCAACCATGATGATACAGCGTTAATGTAAGGAAAGAAAACCGTTGAACATAAGATATAAACCATGTTTTCAGTGATATTCTTTTGGCATAAGAAACATAGTTATGATTAATCTACGTGTTAATGGCCAACACAAATGAAAACTATAAAACAGAGGTAACTTTATTGCATGAAATAATTTGTTCTATTATACAACTGTGGTTTTATTGCATGTCTAATCCTGTTCATACAATTTCAGAATTATGTAATAAGACAACGACGCTTTTCATCACCTGTATATGCTACAGCATTGGCTGCGAGTAATTGTTTTCGTCGAAATGAAGCCAATATAATTATTATCTTCCTTATAGTTCTAATGCAAGTGATAGAGTAAATTTGCTAGCCGGCAGGGAGGCGGGCAGGATGACGCCCTAAGGAATTGCGCATTCAGTTAGAAAAGGAATAATTTCAAAAATCGTTTACAAAGCGATTATTCTTTTAGAAATGCTGTTAGTCTGTCCGGCTGTGACTCTGTCCGAACAGTAACTTCAAAACTGTTGAAGAGAAAGTCATGGCGTTGTCTGTACATTTAATTTGCTCTTTGAACATACCTTTTGATATTTTATTTGTGTTGTTTTGAATGCTATTATAGACCCACCCCTAACTTTTACACTGACTCACTGACTCTTTTAGTTACAGTGTATAGAAATTGGTGGTCACGGTGTGAGGTTTAGGTTGCGTTTAATGCCGCTACCTCCAGCTACGCTGTTAGGTAAATTTGTGAAAAAAGTCCTTTACATTTTTTTAAATCCACTCAGATATTTTCATATGATAGGCATCAGTAATCAGTCAAATATGTCTAGAAGCTAAATGTTCTACGTGGCGTAATCTTTTAGCATCAAGACAGAAGGTACAATTGTTTACATAGTGTAAACTTAGTCAAGATTTTCAGCAGCATAGAAAAAAATAATTTATTTTCAAAGTAATCTAAAGTTAATTGATATTATTACGTAATTTTGGAATTAAGTATACTGTATGAGTAATCATGTGCAGATAAAATCATGATATCTTAGGCTCGTCGGCAGTAAAATAATAAATACTAGTGACACATTGTGAAAATTTCGCATAGATGAGCCAAGAGACTAGCACGCTTAGCAGGTAGACAAAAAATGTTGAAATTGAAATAATAAATTGCAAGTGCCACAGAAAGTCTAGTGACTCATGATGCTATCTACGAAATTTCACCAAGGCTTTGAGTAAAGAAATCGCGAAAATCTTGAACTTCTTATGAAATCTTGTATCTGTATTTTCTAAAAACTGATATAGTTTTAAAAATACTTATAACTCCTTAGTCTGATTTACAACATGACAAGATGAACAAACCAGCATTTTTTTTTTTTTAGATGTAATTTCTCAACAAATGGGAAATGTAGCTGATAATTTTATATCTATTGTTTAATTGATTGTTAAGTTAAGGTTAAATGACATTTTTAATAAACATACACAAAACAAGAAAATACTCCATTATTGCGGTTAACCATGAAAAAACAAACCTGTTTGCAGAAACATTATAAGATGATTCCTAATGATACAAAAGACATAAACGCTAAATTACTGCGGCGGTTAACAATGCAAAACAATTTTGCTTGTTGAAACATAATTTTATAGTAATTTCGATATATCACATCTTCGAAGAAGGTAGTTTGGGAGCAATTTTGGCAATAAAACATAGACTCGATTAAAACAAGAAAAACTAGGAGATAGAATTATCTTAATATGTTTTTGTACTTGTCTTGATATTGATGATATATGTTAGAAAATTGTGGACATACATTTTTATTTGCACGGTGTTTTGCGATTTCCCTATTCTGGTATATCATTGCGAAAATAACTTTAAAAACGTTCATTAACATGTAAGCTGTGAACAGTTTGGCCACGGAGCACCATGTGTTTTTTAACAAATGCAATTTAAATGATGTCGATAAAACGTGCCAGTATACATAGTCTGTCCTTAAATATGACGTGCTTACGTGACACTAGATTGAGTTGATGCAAGAGACAGCGTAGTGATACTGTAGCTCGTACTGATTAAACCTGGCGACAAAAGATTTCAATGCAATGTAGGATATTTAGTGTGATACAAGAAATCATCAAGACGAGGACAAAATATATAACGTTGTAAGCATCCTCCAAAACATTTAACCCTACGGCAGAGTTTGTGCGGCAGTACAAAATATTTACATAACAATTCATCGATGAAGAACACAGGCATACCAATCAAAAGAAATGAACATAGCGGGACGACGTCTAGGAATAGTCAATGGCTAAAACAACACTGACACGCTTAACCCGATACCTCACTCTTAACCCAGACAACGTTCCAAAGTTACCAGATAGAGTAAATGAAATTTGCCCTGGCTATGTAAAACACAATAGTGCATGTATAAAAGGAGTTCAGTCCCAGTGGGTTTCAGAACGGCCTATTATGACATCTTCTATCAGTCTCGTCCGGAAAGCGTAGTATCCCGCTGTAAAGCGATTGGCTATCAAACCTGTAGTGTGTCCCATAACTCTCGGGTCAGGACTTCTATTTATAAAACATTTTGTTATTTGTACCAAATACAATAGACAATTTACATGACCAAATATCTTAGGAAATTTGTAAAATAACTTCACCATAAAAGACGTTGCTTTATATGAAGCAAGAGTGCTTTCAGACTAATATTGAATTTTAACACCAAGTGTGAATAATGATAGTATAATTCAGCAAAATATTTACGCAATTTGTAATAATGTTAGTCCTGCTGGACAGGTAAGATAGATTTTTAGGTACATTTATTAAGTTCGTTGAAATCCTAAACTTAACTACAAGCTCTAGCAAACCGAAGTTGTTGAAAAAAAATATGTACCAAATCAGAAAACGAATTAAACCAGACACTAACTTTTGCCACAAAATTTCACGGAAACTTGTCTAGCTGGTTTTTATTCAAAGTATATATAAAACATGATGCTATATGTAATCTATGGTTGTGACAAAATGTTTCTCAATTTTTTTCTTTTCCACTCTTTAAGTTGAATCTAGATTGACCCGTGACTGTTCCTTTTCCTATGGAATTTTGACGGCAGCCCTTGCGTTATTGTTTTTAATGTAATGAAATGACAATTTCAGTATTTAGGGAGAGTTAGTGAACGTTTGCTGCTTTCTGAAAAAAAAGTATTCAGATCCCTGGCTCCTAAGTGGTACCGTTATTTTTGTTTGTTTTTTTTTTTTTTTGTTTGTTTTGCTCCGGTGTTTTCTATGTTTACATTCCAATGCCATACCCATCCTGACTTCGCAGGCCATTGAAATGATCTAAATATAAGTGGTCATGTTAAAAGAAGGACTTTCTTACTCAATTCTGACATTTCCTAAAGTGTTAGATATATAGTAAACCCGTTAAAAAGACAGCATATACGTTTGCTTATTACATACTCGTTTCTATTTCCCGTTAAATTACAATGGTACCGGAAACTTTTACATTTTTCCATACACTGACGTCTGAATTTCATATCGGGCGCGTGATGTAATTTAATGTATCGAGGGCTTAGAGCGAAACTGGTCTATCTGCTTCTATTTCTATATACAGATAGACCAGTTTCGCTCTAAGCCCTCGGTATGTCGTTGCATTATTTTTTTTTATTTTGTTTAGTATTGTCAATCTAATTCAGACTATTCCGTTCTTAGCGGAAGAATATTGCGCTCCTAAAGTCGCACAATATTTACGCTGCAGAACTCGTGCATATTTCCCGACACAAAGCAAATAACCTATAATAGGGCAAATATGACGCCAGAAAATAAAAACGACCGTGTAAAAGGTGATCAGTTTGAGAACTACGCCATATACACCACGAAATTGTCTAACATGATATGGTAAAACTATTCGTATTGTTTGACTTTACGTCTTGAAAAAATTTCAAAAACGCATTATGAAGAAAAAGAAAATATGCCTCTATAATAATAAGTAAAGAATAAATTCTTCCTACCTAAAAATTCATATAAACTTTTTATGTTTCTTTCAGTGATTCCAGGAGGTTTATCTTTAGAAAAGAAATCAAATCTTTCTTTCCTCGAGGGAGATGATATCAATATGTTGCAGAAACTGAAATGAGAAGACTTTTACGATTTGATATCTCAAGGCGCATGTTTTATCTTGCTTTATATCAGGAAATAACATAAAACTCTTTATATTCAAAGTCAGAATTATGAAACGGATCAACTTGTCAAAGATTCCACTTTATTTTCTTGAACTGTATCTGTAAACTAACGTATCTACAAATCCTTACAGGTACGGCTATAAACATACATTACTCTGACTGTTTTTTTTTTTTTTTTTTTTGTTTTTCTTTTGTTTTTTTTTTTTTTTTTGTTTTTTTTTGTAGAATCCAAGAGTTTCAAATATTTAGTAAGGATCAGTTAAGAAGAGGAAAATAAAAATGATTTTAGCACAAAAAATAATTATTAACAAATTGTTACACGTTAAAGAAAACAGCCATACTGCCCTGCCTTCACTGGCACCTTGTATGTCTGCATTCTTCATATACATATATATTCAGGTTGTAGTTATTTTCTACTGTAATAGTATGTGCTATAAAGACTTGGTAACATTACACAAGCGTTAGTAGTAACATAGCCATAAATTAGCGTGTTTACATATCATTGACGGATGATATGCAGAATTTATAAAACATTTTATTCAAAGTTTACATATAATTTCATGAAATATCTGAAAGACGAAAAGTACCACGTCTGGTTTACAACTAAATGTATGCCACACACAAATATTGCGATGTTCTTGGCAAAAGCCTGGATGTTTGCACAATCCAAATAAAAATTAGGAGGAAATGTGCAACCTATGGCAGCTGCTAACAACATGTGGACGCATTTTCGTAATAATCTTCGTTGACTTTACAGTTGTTTCTCAAGCACTATTATATACTTATATTCAATGACCCTAAATATATTCTTGTAATGGCGTGCTACTTCATACTTATATTGACAGGACTTCGAACATTCCAAAGATACAGTGTTCGTTTGAGTCGAATATAAAATGAAAAAAAAATACAGTTGAATGATTTCCAAGGGATCAAGCGTTTTACTTCGATATAACCGAAAATTGACTTAGAATGGTATTTTATGCATGTGTTTTGGACGAGACTTTAACATGTCTTCGATATAGCTCTAACCGGACTTTGCAGAAAAGCGAGTTCGAGATATCGAGTTTCAACTATATGTGTTTGCAACTCATACGAATGGGATTTATAATATAGAATGAAGTAAGTCTATCCCATGATGAACTAGTATAACGATCATAATTTGTCACGAATTAACAAACGAATATAAATACTCTTTCCCATTTTAAAAAGAGCAACAACTCAAATGCTATGCATTTGACACTGCTTCCACAAAGAAAGCAACGTTGCTTAAAGTAGTATATTAGGCTAACTAAAAAGTTCACTTGGGAAAATATGTTTAAAACTCCAGTTTCTTTTTATAAAGTTAACTGACGTTGACGTTGTCCGTATTTATGATTTGCGTTTTACTTGTAATGTCCGTTGTCGGTATGTCGTTGTGTGGTAATGCAACCCCCTACTCCCCTACATTTAAACTGAATTTATCAAGTATGTTCATGAATTGCTTTTGGAATGTATCCTTTTCCCTTTAGTCTGTATTAAACATCATACTGTGTTCATTCGTGGGATTCTCCTCAATTAACAGTACGGTACTATGATTGTGTTGGATCTGCCCTGTGCTTTCAGGGTTCCTTGTTTTGTATTTGAAGATAAATGTCTTCTACATTTTTCCAAAACCATTATCAAAGATACCTTTATGACAGGATTGTATGGCACAATCATCAGTCAAGAGTATTATTGGAGTTTTCTACGTGATATAGTTTTAACAGGACAGAAATTTGATAGTGTATGAAATAAAAATTATGTCCAGATTCTTAAAATTACAGCAGAAAAAAACAAATCAATCATTTTTAAGACCATCTTAGATGAATAAATGTTGTTACGTAATTGTTGAAACAAGCATACTGCTAATGCACAGATAAAATCAGGTTGTCTGACTTATCTTAGGTAAGATAATGAAGGTAGAAACGTGATTTGAAGCAAGTTGGAAAATAAGATTAGTGATTCTATACTGAAAACCATACTTTGATGTATATTGCATGCAACATCTGTTAAAGTGGAAAAATAAATTGCAAATGTCACTGAAATCTAGAGAAGCCTGACGCTTTCTACAGAATTAAACCAGAAACTAAAATTAAAGCATCATTAAAAACGCAACTACGTTTTAGTACAACTGTGTTTACTTAAAATTCATAACAGTGTTATAATTCCCGCTTATTGGATGGCTTGCTTTAGGAAATCATTGGACAATCGCTTAGACTATTGACCGGCAAGCCATTCAGTGTTTTATTACATGACATCAGAACTCAGTTTCCACACTTTCATTTTCGTAATTTTGATTCATAAGGCCAGTAAACAAATATTGAATAAAGACCGGTCATAGACCGTTGAGTTACACAAAAAGTCATGTAATAATAAAAAGTATGGAAGTTATGCTTTACACCTTTACCTGGTCTACAGTACATAACAGAATGATATGTAAACAAAATGTCGTTTCTTAACCAGACAATCGTTTAAATGAGAAGATATATCTGGTAAATTCATAAACTAAGAGATTAATCACCGCGCCTTGACTGCTATTGTACAGAAAGGTTAAATGAAAATTGTTAATGTATTCATTTCTGGATAGCAAAACACTTAATTTACCATGATATAATAAAAGGCAGTTTTGAGCAATTAACAGGGCCCTCCACGGCATAAGGTTAAGGACAGCTTTCACTTCACCGCTGTGGGTTAGAAATCTCGCTTGGGGTATAGTTATATTTCAGCTGCTATACGGAAAGACTGTGATCCTTCCTAGATATTTTCTCACGTCTGAAATAATGTGACTGGGGTCCCCACCCCTCTAAAATATCAAAAGCTGGAAAGTCACCGCATGACCCATAATTGAGTCGGTGTGGAGTTAAACCTAAGATGTAAAATACTGAATTAATCAAATAACGGTTATGGTTAAGGTCTGCAAAAACATACTATAGTAATAGGTATATGTATAGCAACGATATTTTTTATGGGTACCTATGCCAGTTTGAAAAGTGTTCGCATGTCCTGGAAGCTGTGTGAAAACAAGATACTATGTGTGTCGTGTAACTAGTGCGGTATGAAAATTGGTGCAACAAACATTCACTAGTAATTGTGAGAGACAAAATTTAAGTTCAGTTTTGATCGATTAGTGACAAGTTCCTTTTTGACAGAACTTTTGATTAAGTACCTCTTAGAAATGACAAAATTCAACAATTTTACACATAAAGTGCATGTTTATGGGGAACATATTCCTACTAATGAATAATTTGATATTGTTGGTAAGGCTTTCAGTGAATTATGAAATATACTATAGTCCGTTTAAAGAAGTATTATAATTGTATTATATTTCAATAAAGGGCATAAAAGGCGTACGAAAATATATTGACCTTTATAACGACGTGTTGTCAATTTGGCTGTTACTCTATAATAATATGTGTTCTAGGAATTATTTTATATAATACCTCGTATAAAATACATTGCTTCAAATCTTAGAATATCCAGATCCATGTTTTATGTTTCTTTGAGTGTGTTCAGGCAGTCAATCTCCGGCAATGAAATCAATGCTTTCCTCATCGTGGGAGATTATACCAAAACGTTACAGAAACTGAAATGAAAAATGCTTTTTAAGATTTGATATCTGATTTTGTAATATTGTAGACGCAAGTTTTATCTTGCTCTATATCCGCAATTTAGATAAAATGTTCTTATTCATACATGAAATGATCAAAAGTATCAAGTTGTCACAACCTCCACATTTTCTTCTTGTATCTGCTTATTAAATTTATCGAAAAATCCTGTTTTCGTCCAAGTGCACCGAAATTTATGTCAAGCTCACTTTCATCTTAAATTATTAAATGCTTCCTACGTAGGTATATTCAGGCTTTAGATTACGTTCTATTCTATATACTATAAAGACTTAGTAACTTAATATTACATGTCGATATATGGCGTTTATTTAATAAACATTGGCGGATGACATGCAGAATTGATAAAGCGATTACTTCATTATTTTGCATATATTTTTCATGAAATATCTAATCAAAGGAAAGTAGCATATCTGCTTTGCAACAAAATGCTTACCAGACGCAAACAAACCAGCTTGGGTTAACAGTAATACATTGTTCTATTCTGGTATTTACATATATGTTTTGAGCATACTCTTGGCAAACTCCTGAAGACTTGGCAAAGCTGTTTGCACATTAAAATTAAAAAGGTAGAACCGGTGTACACTATGACAGCCGCCAACAACATGATTTATTCCAAGATATCATACTTGCTCCTTTCTGTGTTTTTATTCTTAAAAATATATCATTCGTCTTCATTTGCTTTAAATTTTTCTGTTTCAATATACAATAAGAAAAAAATTGCTATTATCTTGTTGGCGGCGGACTGTACATTTATTTCTGCATACTTGTTTTAAGCTGACAAACAGCAAAGCAAAGACACGCATTATCATTCTGAACATTTGATATAGATCTAATTGAAAAGATTTTTTTTTGGTAGGCATTTAGGCAGTTACTCATATAGAAGTTACCCAGTACTACAAGTGTTAGATATACTGGCATCCGATTTTCAAATGATTGTGTGCTCCTTTAAGAAATGGATCTGATGTTATGCTACTCATTTCAAATTACTCCCCGAAGGAAAGCGACGTTAGGTTTCATACAGTAGTTTTGTGATGTTGGCCTCCCAAAAACACATTTAAACTCACTCTAGTTTCCTTCCTCTTGCTTGTAGTCTGTGCAAAGTTGTGTCCGCACTTTCAAGTTCGCTTGTATTTACTTTTACTTATAGGCACAATCGGTTGCATATATGGGCGACTCCTATATAGAAGAGTAATTGTCGTTTTAGGTTCTGGAAGATAGTGCAAGATACAGAAGAGGTTACGGTTCCAGAATGTTCCTCCGGCTTCTGAGCTTGCAATATGCACATATCATACACTGGATTTCGATTCAAGTCAAATCCAAAATACTATTAACTGTTTTATATGGACAAAGCATATTCTTGATGTTTGAACTCGAAACCATTCGTTCGGGGAGTCAGTGCACTTACTACTGAGCTATAGTGGACTGACTTGTAATTTGATTATTGTCCATTCATTTTTCGTTTCTTGGTGTAACAACCCCCTTACCTTTATACAGCCAGGAGTATGAATAGAACTACCGTTTCCTACGTAATGTATTTTTGAGCTGCAGAATCTCTTCTGTCAAGCTGAAAGTTTGATTGTTTTACATGTTGAGAAGTAAGTCACGATATTTTTAACAGCATATAAAAATGAATAATATTATGATGGTTATCTTAATTTTACATACATCTTGCAGCGTGGAATCAGGTATACTGTCTGCATGTGCCATGTGCTACAAAAAGATTAGTAACCCTTTTTGAAAGTATTGACAAACCAATTCGGGAAACACGCTAAAGCGGCAAATAAATGGGTATTAAAAAGTTGGATCTACGTTACAGAATTTTAAAAAAAAAATACTATACTGCGATGCATTACACATGCAACATCTGTTAAACTATAATATTAAATTCCACATGCCACGGGAATTCCAATGACGTATGATGCTTGATATAAAAAAAAAACATCGTTAACGTAGCAATTTCTGTGCTTGAACTTTTGCATGAAAATTGACTCACAGAAAATCCATAGATTTTGATATATAGTCCAATAGAAACTATGTATAAAATTTTAAGGTAATGTGCAATAATGACATTCGACAATTTCCGTGTGATTCCATATTCTCCTCTGTTATTTCAGCGTTCTTAGGTCTGACATATAGCTCATGCGGACAATAGTATCGGTGACAACAGGAAATGACGACATCACATGCAGAGAAAACGTAATTGAACAGAAATAAGCAATTACTATTACGGACCCTCTGCTTTCATTTGGCTTACAATGATGACAAGATTAGCAAAAGCTTGGTGTTTAAACAAAATATCATTTCTTAACCAGACAACAAAATGTTAATCGCTTAAAAAGCTATAAACTGATGAGAAAATCTACCTTGAAAATCCATACACTTACTGTTTAATAGCTGCACATTGACTGTGTAGAAAAAGTAAATAAAATTGTTTGTAAAATGATTTTTAACGGTACAAAATAAATGATCTGTTATTTCAGTCAACATATGTATTAACTAAATATAAGGCAGCTTTAGATTACCCTATTCAATCACTTATAGCAGACTTTGACTGAAAATATCGCGAAAATTTTAATAATATCGGAATGCCCCTATAATCTCGTTTTGTAATACTTTAAGCGCATGTTTCATCTTGCTCTGTATCCGCAAGTTACATAAAATCCTTATCAGTCACAGCAGAAAGTATGTTATGGATCAAATTGTGATATACTCTTCATTCCATTCTGGCATAGTATCTAAGATGAAATTATCAAAAAAAAAAAAAACGTGTAGGTACAACTCAAAAAATCAAAATTACACTTTTATTAACAGTTCAGAAAAGAAAGCTCCAAACCGTTCAAATGAGTAACTCAGTTGCGAAGTCGAAACTCTAATACCATTTTAACATATAAGAAATATAATTACATATTAGCAAAGCTTTAACTTTCTTAGCAAAATAGGAAACAAAGTTGCACATGCCTGTCCTTGCATGTGTTTTATTCTATGTACATGCACAGATACGTTTTTACTGTGGTGACTACTAATTAGACTTAATTACTTGCTATTCAATGTCAATAATTTATCATGAAAATGAGAACAGGATAGCTTATTTGATTTGCGTTGACGGATGAGATATGGAATAAAAAAAATTACAAGGTCATGCTAGAAAGCTGCAGTTCGTTTTCAGCGGCCAGTTTGTTTATTGTGGAACGTATTCATTTCAAACTGCTTCGTGGTGTTATGGTTTCAAAAACTGGCTCTTCAGAGATTCGCTTTATTCGGGGTCTCTCCTCGTTCATTTTCTTAGATATTTGTTTCTTCATATTTTTGTTGGCCGTTTCGATATTTACAAGCATGTATATAACGATTATACAGTTAAAGTAAATAGTTTGGGTTACAAGTTCTCACACCATCAGATGACGATCTTCAATTACATATATAATGCCAGATAAAATTGCGGGAAAAGGGTTAGGTATAGATTCTTTTGTTATTAGGAGTAAAAATAGAAAGTTTGGATTGGTGCGTGCGTGGAGTGGTATCACAAACGACTTGAATCCTAATCCGTTTGAGATAAGTAGTAAACGGATGGTAGTGGTTTCAGACTGACTCGACAAACCAGTTTTACAATTTAGAACCATGCTTTAATACATTCATACAGTTTGAAGATCGTTTAACATATAAAATCTAGCATTTGTTAGTGAAATTGTTCTCAGCTCAGCATATTATTACCAGCTTCTTAAAAAAAATTGTCTTTATGTGCAGAGATAAAATGTTTTCTTGTTGGTTATGTTTCTATTCCACAGTTGCATTTACTCTGCTTTGCTTTACTGTTTATATTGTCTGTATTTCCGAGTACAGCCTAGATGACTCACATTCTGTGCGTTATTTTGCAACTGCACTACTGGTTTTCTTTTTCTATGGGGCAACATTTCAAACTAAATCGAAGAAGAGGAAAGTTTACGGGACTGTCGAACTACCAAAGTTCAAGGTCGACCACCAAAGTAGTGGAGATTCTTACATCTCTTGCTGTGTCAATGTAAGGTCAATCAAACATACTCCCCAAATAAAGAGTCAAAACTTTTAATTGAATAAATGATTTTTCTCAAGCACTATCAAATTATGTTATTAAATGACTCAATGTTTAAAGCTTGTTAATTGTTTAATTGCCAGAACTTTGTAATTTGAAATTATAAAGTTTCACAATTACGGTGCTGTTTAAGATGAATGCGAATGAAAGTAAATATGTGTTTTATCGCCTTTTCCGTTCTCGCGAAAAGGAGAACAACAGTCCCCTCGTTCTCTCTCTCTCTCTCTCTCTCTCTCATACACACTCACTCTCTTACTCTCTCTAGCTAAAGCACGTGCTACTGTACTAATTTGTTCGATTTTTTTCTTTTCGAAAAGAAAGAGTACCTTTTTGGTACTCTTGAAACTTTAATTGATTGCTCGTTTTGTATATGATTTTAGATTTTCGGATTCTGAATTTCAGGCTTAAAGTTTTGATATTACCAAACAGACAAGCAAAACAGCAGTTTCAACTGATAGTTACTCACAAATCTACGTAACAAAATACATTTTTCAGATAATTACTGACAATACAGTTTGCTTTTTGTTTGTTATTTCTGTCCTTATTTTGACAGCTTCGACGTTTCTATTCACCGAAGCTAGTTCTTTACCTGGAAAACGTAATCAACCCACACAAAAATCCGCTACAAAAACGTAGCACCTATCTTCCTCAGATAACACTTACATTGCTCTTTTTCTATTAATGCAGGTAAAAATCTTACGATTTTTTTTTCTTTTCATTCAGTCAGTTACGATAGTTTCCTACTCGTACCAATGATGATCGAACGAGTGATACAACACGCATGAAGTCAAAACATGCACTAATTCGAATATTACATTTGCAACCTTTCACCAGTGACACAACCCTAGTTTAACCGTACCTTGTTTCTGTAGCCTTTCCCTCGTGTCTCTATGAATGGCTTTGAGAAACACAGATGAAAATAGTCACTTGCGATAATAGTGTACAACGTGTATCCAGTTAAACAAACGCTACCAACAGCTGCATGATCTAGAAACTGTCTGAAGACGAACAAGTTCCTGTAAATTATAACGCAAAGACTGACAATTGCGAAATAATATATGCCCTCGTTATTCCACGCTCTTTAACTGATATTTCAGCTCTTGTTAATAATAGATTTAGTCGCCAAAGAATTTTTGCTACATTTTGATACTCCAACAATTTAGAATATAGGAGAAAAATTGTAAGAATTGTTGTCAATTAACAGCCACAGCCCTTGCCCTCTGAAACAGCCAGATGCTTCTCGTCGAACCGAGACTTATGCTCAATTGTACTAGCTGTCAAAAAGTAAGAATTTTATTTTAAAATTAAGAACAGGTGTATACTTGTGTTTGCAAACAAAAAACGTTTTGCAGTAAATGGTTAATATTTCTTATAATAAGACGATATATTACACCAGTGATTTTAAATCAGCAATTATGTACCATACTTTTTAAATGAAATGAGCATATCGCGTTTAATATGAATAATTCTATTTCTTTTTACTCCTTTTTCAACTGGCACATTGTTAACCACAAAATGCATAAACTTTAGAAACTGGAAATACCTGCAAGTGCAAAATTTCCAAAGGTACGGATAAATTAGAATGCTCGTTGCTTAACAGTAGTTCAGCACTAAGATAAAAAAAAATACACAGGAAACATAGCCTGTAATTTCAGAAAGCACCAAGAAACAAAACGAAATAGAGAGAGATAATCTAATGGTTTTGACTCGTCTTTAAATGTCTTCAACGTACTTCTCTTGTAATATGTCAAAGTAAGTGATAAAAAAGAGAAAAATCAAAAAGAAAAGTATAAGAGGGATACCAATACAAGTTACAGATGGAATACCCAATATCAGTCAGTTCTAAAAGCTATTTGAACATTAATAATAATATGAATTAAATTACCTACTTTTTGTCAAGATATTAGTTATATGACCAAGGAAAGTGTCTACGCTGTACTTCGCCAGTCAAGCTGCTGGATCTTTCCTTACAGTTATTACGTCAAAGTAGTCACAGTGGCGCGTTGGAAAAGAAAACCGCACGAAACAGGCAATTATTTGTTGAATTTCGTAAATGATGTAGATGTAGATGATAATTCTTGATAACGTTAGAATAAAATAATATATCTCAAACAGTGATTTGCTCTTGAATAAAACCATTGTTTCTCGATGCTTAATTTATATACACTACAAGGACTGCTAAATTAGTAACCAGAACATTATTTTTTATTATTTTCATGTACAGTGCCATGTTTAAAGAAGTATATCTGTAACAAACTATAACATTGAAATTGACGTTATATAATTGTATTTATTTCTCTATTTCTCTAGTCATAGGAGACTGAAAGCCCCGCAATTTATTTAAAGAAATTTTTACTGCTTTTAAGCAAATAAATCCAAATATTTGTTCCTTTGGACAATCTTCGTTACTATATTATAGATAAAATCCGACCCTCTGTGCTACTCTAGGGACAAGATGTGCACAACTAACAATGTAATGGGAATAACGTGTCTCGGTTTTTTTTTAGAAACATCTTAACTAAACAATACAACGGATATCATTGAGGGCCATTTTTGCAATAATGATCTTAACACCAACAGAAAGTAAGCTAAGAACAAACTGATTTAGTATTTAAGTTGTAAAACAATTTGGCTCTTGTAAAGACGCGTCGGAACATTTGATTTCGATGGAGTTAAATAATATTCTTATAAAACAATAACGAGTAATACAAGACTTACAGGTACTTGGCGGTTGTTTATTTTTTATTATTAATACTTTTTCCCATTTCAAAAGGAGCAACGACTCTAATACTATGCTTTTGACACTGCTTCCACAAAGAAAGCAACGTTGCTTAGAGTAGTATATTAGGCTAACTAAAAGGTTCACTGGGGAAAATATGTTTAAAACACCAGTTTCTTTTTATAAAGATAACTGACGTTGACGTTGTCCGTATTATTGATTTGCGTTTTACTTGTTATGACCGTTTTCTGTATGATCGTTTTGTGGTAATGCAACCCACTACTCTCCTACATTTAAACTAAATTTATCAAGTATTTACATGAATTTCTTTTGTAAATGTATCCTTTTGGCTGTTGCTGTTGTACGGTACTATGATTGTATTGGATCTGCCGTGTGCTTTCAGGGTTCTTTTTTTTTTATTTTAACAACTGATTGATTTTCGAAGATAAAAGTCCCCTACATTATTCCAAAATCATTATTAAAGACACCTCTATGACAGGATTGTATGTTACAATCATCAGTTAAGAGTATTCATTGAAGTTTTCTACGTCATATAGTTTTAAAAGGACAGAAATTAGAAAGTTGGAAAATAAGATTAGTGATTCTATACAGAAAACCATACTTTGATGTATATTGCATGCAACATCTGTTAAAGTGGAAAAATAAATTGCAAATGTCATTGAAATCTGGTGAAGCCTGACGCTTTCTACAGAATTAAACCAGAAACTAAAATGAAAGCATCATTAAAACGCAACTACGTTTGAAATTATTTCATCTGTGTTTACTTATAATTCATAATCGTGCTATAATACCCTGTTATTGGATGGCTTGCTTTAGGAAATTATTGGAAAATCGCTTATACTATTGACCGGCAAGCCATTCAGAGTTTTATTACATGACATTAGAATTCATTTTCCACTCTTTCATTTTCGTATTTTCGTATTTCGTATTTTTGATTTATCAGGCCAGTAAACTAATGTTGAATATAGACAAGCCATAGACCGGCGAGTTATACAAGATAATAATAAAACGTATGGAAATTATGTTTTTTCACCTTTACCTGATCTACAGTACATAATAGAATGATATGTAAGTTAACAAAATGTCATTTCTTAGCCAGACAATCGTTTAAAAGCAATTGAGTAATAAGAAGATATACCTGGAAAATTCATACACTAAAGGCTCGTCTACACTATTCAAGAAAACTTGCACAAGATATAAATCACAGCAATTTGTATAGTGTAGACAGTACATTGTGTCCCCCATTAGTGTCTTTTTGAGTGGCAGTTTCCAGATAATTTTCGGCTACAAGATCTTGTAGCGTTTAGAACTCATCCTATTTTTCTTGGATGGTAGTGCTGTCAAATGCTCTGATAAAGGGTTTTTTCATGAGGAGCACCTGCCCAGTATGGTATTTTGTTTACATTTTTTCATTTTTTAAATGTGTATTGAGATCATTGAATGTTAATAAACATGGCAGTGTGGACAGCAGAAAAAAATGATGTTTTAACTGAATGACATGCTCAAAAGCCAAGTTTATATAATTCAATAATAAAATTATATCTAGTACTCCAGTGGAAGAGTAACATCAGCAAGTTCGGTGTTCTCAAAAAGTATTTTTACATTATCAATGATGTTCCTCACAAGGTTACATATTAACAAAATATGACTGTTTTATCACATTTCCTGAAATAATATCTTTTAAGTAGCTTTGTTCTTCAACTGGATATGTATCACTTCAACTAGAGTTTTTCTCAATCAATGTTTTCACCAATGATTCATTTTTTAAATGTACAAATATTTTATCTTTATAAACACTTTGTACTGGTATCATTTCGGCATGCTTTTTTATTTACCTGTCATGATTTCCCTCTATTTAAAATTAATGTGTCTTCCAAGTTCAAGAAATATTGCAAAGCACTAATTGCTTGTACAAGATATAAATTATCTAGTGATTTATGGGCCCTACAAGATTTTCTTGTAGTGTGTAGAGATTAATCATTGCATCTTAACTGCTATTGTACAGAAAGGTTATGTTAAAATTGTTAACGTATTCATTTAGCAAACCATGATATGATAAAAGACAATTTTGAAAATTAACAGGGCCCTCTACGTCATAGTAGTTTAGGTCGCTGACTTGGAACAGATTGCACCACACTGCTGCGGGTTCGAAACCTCGATTGGGATGTAGTTATTCAGCTGACATACGGAAAGTCGGTGGTCTTTCCTAGTTATTTTCTCATGTCTGAAATAATGAGACTGGGGTCCCCACTCCTCTGAAACATCAAAAGCTGGAAAGTCACCACATGACCTATAATTGTGTCGGTCAGGAGTTAAACCCAAGATGTAAAATAATGAATTAATCAAATAACGGTTATAGTAAAGATCTGCAAGAAACGAACTATAGTAATAGGTATATATGTATGTATAGCAACGGCATTTCTTCTTATGGGTACTTTTGCCATTTTGAAAAGAGTTCGCCTGTCCTGGACAGGATACTATGTGTGTCGTGGAACTAGTGTGGTATGATAATTGGTGCAATAAACATTTACTGGTAATTGTTATCGCACAAAATTTAAGTTCAATTCTGCTCGATTGATGACAAGTCCCTTTTTGACAGAACGTTTGAATTGATTAGGATGTGCGTGAAATTAGCCAGAGCAGCCAGAGTAGCCAGAGTTCAGCCAGAGTTTAGTCAGAGTAGCGAGAGTTCAGACAGAGTTCAGCCAGAGTTTAACCAGAGTAGCCAGAGAAGTCAGAGTAGTCAGAACTCTGGTTACTCTGGCTGGCCAGAGTAGCCAGAGTTCAGCCAGAGAAGTCATAACTCTGGTTACTCTGGCTGGCCAGAGTAGTCAGAGTTCAGTCAGAATAGCCAGAATTCTGGTTACTCTGGCTGGCCAGAGTAGCTAGAGTTCAGCAAGAGTAGTCAAACCTCTGGTTAGTTACTCTGGCTGGCCAGATTAGCCAGAGTTCAGCAAGAATAGCCGAGTAGCCAAAGTTCATCCAGTATCCAGAACTATGGTTACTCTGGCCAGCCAGAGTAGCCAGAATTCAACCAGGGTAGGCAGAGTTTCTAGATTTTTAATATGTTCTATTTACTCTGGTCAGCCAAAGTAGCCACAGTAGCCCGCGTCACCAGGATATCATTTGCTCTGGTTACTCTGACTGTTTCTAACAGAGTAGCCAGAGTTCAGCCAGAGTAGCTAGAGTTTCTAGGCTTTTAACATGTTCTGGCTACTCTGGTCAGCCAAAGTAACCAGGTTCCATGTTCGCAAAATATTTTCAGTCTTAGCTAGGTTTAATTAAGAAACTTAATATGTCATTTCTATTTTAATAGCATATTTCTTTTCAGGTGCATGTGTTTTTTACTTGCAATTTGGTGCCATTTGTTTTTTCAACAGAAGGAATATGAGACAATACACTGGGGATAAAATATGCCATGAATAAGATCCAGAATGGGTCAATGCAAAACAAAAGACCATGACAGCCAGGTCGCACTGCACTAAATCACAGTCCAGTGTGGTATGGCATATAGCCGTATAAGTACTGAAGATCCAGGATGGATCGGTGTCGCTTCATCGTATCTACCCTTCGTGGGAGGCAGGTTTCTTTGAAAAATTACAATTTATATAAAAAGAAAACATACCTAAGCATTATTTACAATGTATATAAACAAACAGCCTTTGCATATACCCGTTCATTTTATTTTATTTTTTTTAAGTGTCATTTTCTGATTCGTGTTACTCTTAACTTTGTTCGAAAATCATGCCGTCTTACTGTTTCTTTGTTGTTGTTGTTGTTGTTATTTTATTTGATATTTTTAGGCTTGTTTTAAAGATTTTCAATCTACCAGAAATATATAGACCTGTTCGCTTTAATCTTTGTCAATTTCAGCCTTCATATACCACACACACAACACGCAACAGGTCTAACTTTTTATTTACATTATAATTATATACAACAGTTAGTGCAACCTAATCATGTATAATATGATTTTTATGAAAAAGGGTCATACATTTTAAAAATGGCTCTAGTTTAAATGTTTGTCTGTATTTTCTCTGGCTGTTCCGGCCAGCAGGAGTAACCAGGCCCTAATTTCACTAAAAAACTTAAGTAATTACTTAGTTAAGTCTGTTATTTAAAAACCGCGCTATTGCTTAAGTTATTGTTATTTAATGTTTTTTTTTCTATAACAATGTATCTAGAGATAAATTATACTATGATTAGTAGTATTTGGCTGCAAAACCTATTTCGGTCATGCAAATATGATATTTCTATTTAAGCACGATATAATGAAGTTAAGTATTTGCTTAAGTATATTTTTTATTTCTATACTTCGTTTTCTGTAAAATTGAGAATTATTGTGTTTTGATCTATGAAATAGACATATACGGCTCTGTAATGGATGAAAAAGTCAACATTGAAGACGCAAAAAGGACAAAAATAAGCAGCTGAAATAAAGGACTTAGTTAAGCAATTACTTAAGTTTTTCGTATAATTGGGGCAAGAACCCGTGCGCATTTCAGTTATTCCTGGTTACTCTGGCCAGCCAGAGTAGCCAGACTATGTAAAAGTTATGAAACAGGCTGTCCTGGTCAGCCACAGTAACCAGAGTTCTGATAATTCTGACTACTCTGGCAACAGGTTTAACTGTATTTTCTTATGCTATTTCTGATTAGCAGGGTAGCTAGTACCAATGGCCATCTCGGAAATTTTGGCTGTTCTGGCTAGCCAGAGTAGCCAGAGCAAATGAAATCACGGTCACTCTGACTACTCTGGCTGACCAGAGTAGCTAGAACATATTAAAATCCTAGAACGTCTGACTACTCTGGCTGCTGTCTGAAAAAATAGACAATTTTTTGAAGTCCGTTTTATGAATCACTTGATGCATATAGCCTGGCTAGCCTGGGTAGCCTGAACCAATGGACATCTCGGAAATTCTGGCTTTTCTGGCTAGCCAAAGTAGCCAGAGCAACTGAAATCCTGGTTACTCGGCTACTCTGGCCAGCCAGAGTAACCAGGTTTCTGGCTATTCTGGATGAACTCTGGCTACTCTGGCTAAACTCTGGCTGAACTCTGGCCGGCCATAGTGACCAGAGTTCTGGCTACTCTAAATAGCCACTTGAAAATAGTTATTAACTTGAAATTCAGTTTTAAACATGCTATTTAGATAGAAATGACATATGAGTCGCGCCATGAGAAAACCAACATAGTAGGTTTGAGACGAGAATGGATCCAGACCAGCCTGCGCGTCAGAATCCATGCTGTTCGCTAACAGATTCTCCAAGTCCAATACGCTATTCTGGATCCATGCTGGTCGCAAAGCCACTATGTTTGTTTTCTCATGGCACGGCTCAATTATTAAATTTCATAATCAAATTCAGCTAAGACTGAAAAACTTTTGTGAACATGGGACCTGGTTACTCTAGCTACTCTGGCTGACCAGAGTTGCAAAAACATGTTAAAATCCTACAAACTCTGGCTACTCTGGCCAGCCAAAGTAACCAGAGCAAATGAAATCCTGGTGACTAAGGCCGCTCCGGATACTCTGGCTGACCAGAGTACTCAGAACATGTTAAAATCCTAGAAACTCTTGCTACTATGGCTGAACTTTGGCTGAACTCTGGCTACTCTGGTTGAACTGTGGCTACTCTGGCCAGCCAGCCAGAGTAACAAGAGTTCTGGCTACTCTGGCTACTCTAAATAGCCACTTGAAAATATTAATTAACTTGAAATTCAGTTTAAGCATGCTATTTAGATAGAAATAACATAATAAGTTTCAAAATCAAATTCAGCTAAGACGGTAAATGTTTTGTGAACCACTTACTCTGGCTACTCTTAAAATCCTAGAAACTCTGGCTACTCTGGCCAGCCAGACTAACCAAAGCAAATAAAATCCAGGCGACTCGGGCTTTTCTGGATACTATGGCTGACCAGAGTAGCCAGAACATTTTAACATCCTAGAAACTCTGGCTTTTCTTGCTGAACTCTGGCCACTCTGACCAACCAGAGTAACCAGAGTTCTGGCTACTCTGGCTGAACTCTTGCTACTCTGGGTTATGACTTCGCCCCGACTTCATCTCAGTGTTGTTATATTTTCTGGTCCTTCGGGATCATTGATTTCAACTCATTTAGATTTGAAGATTAAATACTGCTTAAGCCGGTGCTAGAGGGCGTGGGCAGTGTTGCATTTTCCATTACTACTCATGAACAGACTCAATCAAACCGAGTCTGCAATTTTCACTGTTTGCCTTGTTCCCGGTGCTTCCGAGGGATCTACTTTCCAGATTTTATTCTCTGGCTGAACTCTGGCTACTCTGGTAAGCCAGAGTAACCAGAGTTATTATTTCTCTGGCTGAACTCTGGCTACTCTGGCTAGCCAGAGTAACCAGAGTTCTGACTTCTCTGGCTACTCTGGCTAAACTCTGGCTAATTTCACATACATGTTGATTAGGTATCATTTAGAAACCAGGACATTCAATAATTTTACACATAAATTGCATGTTTATAGGGAAAATGTTCTGACCAACGAATCATTTGATATCGTTGGTATGGCTTTTAGTGAATTATGAAATATACTATAATCCGATTAAAGAAGTATAATAATTGTATTATATTTCTATAAAGGGCATAAAATGCGTATAAAAACATATCGACCTTTATAGCTGCTGTGACTCTATATAAAATAATCTGTGTTCTTGGAATTCTTTTATGTAATACCTCGTATAAAATACATTGCTCCAAGTTTTAGAATATCCAGATCCATGTTTTATGTTTCTTTGAGTGTTTTCAGGCAGTCTATCTGCGGCTTTCCTCGTCATGGGAGATTATACCAAAACGTTGCAGAAACTGAAATGAAAAATGCTTTTTAAGATTTGATATCTGATTTTGTAATATTGTAGACGCAAGTTTTATCTTGCTCTATATCCGCAATTTAGATAAAATCCCCTTATTCATAGATGAAATGATCAAAAGTATCAAGTTGTCATAACCTCCACATTTTCGTCTTATATCTTCAGGTTAATGTTTCGAAAATTCCTCGCTCGAAATGACTCGTTTCGTTTAAGTGCACCGAAATTTATGGTATTTCCTTTCATCTTAAATTATTAAATGCTTCCTAAGAAGGTATATTCAGGCTCTAGATTACGTTCTATTCAACATACTATAAAGACTTAGTAACTTGATATCACATGACCATATATCATATATGGCCAAACATTAGCATGCTTATACTTGCCTTTATTTAGATTACATGCAGAATTGATAAAACAATTACTTCATTATTTTGGATATATTTTTCATGAAATATCTAATTCAGGAAAGCAGCATATCTGTTTTTCGACAAAATGCTTACCAGACGCAAACAAACCTGCTTGGGTTAACAGTAATACATTGTTCTGTTCTGGTATTTACAAACATGTTTTGAGCATATACCGGCTTCTTCTTGGCAAACTCTTGAAGACTTGGCAAAACTGTTCGCACATTAAAATTAAAAATGCAGGATCCGTGTACGCTATTAAGTCTGCCAACAACATGTTTATTTATGATTTATTCATATATATATTCATATTTGCTCCTTTCTGTAAATGTAATGAAAATTATTTCATTATTTTTTTCATTTGCTTAAATTTTGCTGCTTTATTGTATTGGAAAACATGACTATTTTCATAGTTGGCTATTTCAGCAATCAAATTTTAGGTGATAAGTGTCATGAACGTAATTTTTATTTATACTTGGATTCTAGAACTTATTTTCATTTTAAAGGACTTCATAGTTGTTTATTTCTACAAGTTTATCCTCTTTGAGACTGTTTAAACTTCCACAACATATTAATCAAACTGCATCCCGGAATGTTTCGTTTCTACAGTATTTTCACACTGCTTCTTGTCGATTGTTTTCTTCAACAGCGTATCTCTGCCGTTTCGTCTGGAAGATAATTATACATTTATTCTAGAGCTGTATTAACTCTGTATAGGCTGACTGTTTATAACTTTTCTGATTTCAGTAACGCTATTTATCGCCTGTTAATACATATTCTGCACGTCCTTTGCAACTGAACTGGTGGTGCTTTTATTCTATGGCATAACACTGACATGAAAAGGATTGAGGAAACTTCAGTGGAAGGTTAGAATGCCAAAGTTCAAGGTCAACGGCCTAATGAGTAGCATACTTTTTCATGTTGTCGAACTGTGCCCAGGTGATTTCAATTGAAAACACGAAATCAAACATTGTCGCAAATTATAATTGTTAAATAAAGCTGTCAGTTATTGAATAAAGAGTTTTATTCAGAGGCAGCTTGGACGCACTGTATCATGTCATATTTCATCACATTATTTTACTTCATATCATATCATATCATATCATATCATATCATATTATATTATATTTATGTAGCACTTGAGTCATGATAAACATGTTAAAATGAAGGAAGCCAAATTCATCCTCTATCAGAGTATAAACACAGGGCTAGAGAGAAAGAGCAGGAGAAAGCCCATATATAAAAAAAAACAAAGAAAAAGAGAGATCTTTTGGATACAGAAAAGTCTGCCTAATCTAGTCTATTTTTAGTAACCTACATTAGATGGAAACGCTTCATGAAATAATTGCTCATAGAATTACGTAACATAATAAATTATTCAGATAATTCCTGACAATGCAGTCAGCCTCCTCTCACATCATAGGTTTCTTATTTTGACAGCCTTTGCGTTCCTTTTAACCAAACATTATTTATTCGGAAGAATTAATTTCTTTACATGAAACATGTGATCAGCTCAGAAACGCTTTATAAACTTCTTTATATCAATGAATGCTGATATAAAATGTAATACTCGCAATAAATCATATGCGAAATGTGTATTCTTTCAACAGTGACACAAAGTCTCACTTAAACAATTTCCGTTTCCAGTTTTACTCGGACAGTTCACAGTTTGTGAACATTAGGTTGAAAAGTCTATACAGTTTCTCATCTAATAAAACATTTCCACTAGAGCCTAAAAATATCAAATGAAATACTCGCGCAAACACCTGTAATCAATATAATATTAATTGACCTTTCAAATGTCAAGGGCATATTTTGATGTTGCCTTGTCAACTTTACTGACAAATGGACTGCATCAGTGCCATCATCGTAATCGTCTGTATCAACAGCTTGATCCGTATATTTGTAAACTTTTTCGTTATCATATTCGTAATTACGCGTACTATGTTATTTGTACAACGTTAGCAGCGACTGACGAGTGCAAGTTTCAGTGTCTGTCACCATATCATGAATTTAGCATGAGAATAATGACTTTGGAAGAGGAGGAAAACAAAAAGATGATGATAGTGATCATGATAATGATTATGAAACAGGAGCTTCTATCATAGTCTGTCAGGGGCTGTGTTTTAAATTTAAAACATGTAAAACCAAGAAATAATAATGCAAAGGTGACATGAAATAGGAAAAGAAATCATTTCCTGATTTGTACCTTGATGTTTAAGCTAAGCGCAGATATTTCCAACTGTCTTTAATTTTGTACTGACAAGAAATCAGGGGAGGTGATTAGATGAAAGTGAAAATTAAGTTTCTTTGACGGCCCGTGCCAAACGGTATGGCATTAAATCGTATGCAGTTTTATGCTGTAAAGACACGCATTGGCATTCTAAACATTTGATATAGATCAAATTAAAAAGATTTTGCGGCAGGCATTTAAGCAGTGTACCTAGTACAACAAGCGTTACGTATACTAGCAATCCGCTTTTCAAATGATCGTGTGTTGTTTCTGAAATAGTTGTAATGTTTAGCTACTCATTTCATATTACTCCCTCAAAGAAAGCGACATTGTTTTAAGTTTCATACAGTAGTTTTGTGAGGTTGGTCGCCAAAAAAAAAAGAACATTTTAACCCTAGTTTCCTTTCCCATGCTTGTTGTCCGTGACAAAGTGGTTTCCTCACTTTCAAGTTCGCTTGTATTTACATTAACTTACAGTCGCTATTTTAACAGCACATAAAACGAATGTGAAGATCTTCAAGATTGTCTTATGATAATATATATTGTTACGTGGAATCAGGTATACTGCCTGTATTGTGCTATTTGCAGATACAATCAGTAAGAAAAGATTAGTGACACATTCTGAAAGCTTGCATTGACAAACAAACTGGGACAACACGCTAAAGCGGCGAACAAATAAGAAAAAAAAAGTTGTATCTACGTTAACGAATTTTAATAGTGCCATACTGCGATGCATTTCACATGCAACATCTGCTAAGCTGTAATAATAAATTTCACATGCCAAGGAAATTCCAGTGACGCATGATGCTTTCTGAAAAAGCATCGTTAACGTAGCAATTTCTGTGTTTGAACTTTTTCCATGAAAATTCACTCACAGAAGATTCATAGAGTTTAATATAAAGTCCAATGGAAACTATGTATAACATTTTAAGGTAAAATGCCTATAATACTGACATTTAGCAATCTCCGTGTAGTTTTGTATGAATATTTGTTATTTCAACATTCTTGCGCCGGAGATGTAGGTCATGCTATGGTATTGGTGACAACAGGAAATGACGACATCACATGCAGAGAAAATGTAATTGAACATAAATAAGCAATTACCATTACGGACCCACTGCTTTAATTTGACTTACATTGATGACAAGATTATCAAAAGCTTAGTGTTTAAACAATATGTCATTTCTTAACCAGACAATAAAATATTACTCACTTAAAAAGCTATTAACTGATGAGAAAATCTACCTTGAAAATTCATGCACTTCTTGTTTAATAGCTGCATCTTGACTGTGTGGAAAAGGTTAATGAAAATCGTGTGTATAATGATTGTTAATGATACAAAATACACAATAGATAATTTCGGTTAACAGATTTATTAACTAAGACAGAGTAAATGTAAGGCAGCTTGAGAATATTACCCTATTCATACATGTATAGTTTATGACAGTTTGTACACTGTGACAGAAGATATTGCGAAAATTGTAATACTTTCGGAATATCCGTATTATCTCATTTTGTAATAGTTAAGGTCACAGGGAATCAACACACAGGGCCGCTGATAGGTTGAAAATGTATAGGGAATTCTGCAGTATATATATATCGATGTAAAGTGGTCTCCCATTGGTCTAATATATGTTGAACGTGTTTGAAAACTATCTAATTTCATAAATTAAAATTCTAATCCATGATTCCTGGCTAAAATTATTTGGAATGATGCATTTTAGGCGATAGTTATGCATATTTTACCGGTGGGCGTTTTTATGAAAAATAAAAAAAAAACATCACTGCCGAACTAGGGTAACCGAGTTCAAAGAGAAAAAAGTGCCCAAAAGTGATGGTCAACATGTATATTTCTTGCAGTTTTATGATAGGCCTAGAGTAGGTGGTATCAAAAGTTTAAATGTTAGGAAAGGCCCATCACACAAAACATTACAATGTGGGCCTATGAGAAGTTGATTCACTTTGACCTTAAAGCGCATGTTTCTTCTTGCTCTGTATCCGCAAGTTACATAAAATGATCATCATTCACGGCAGAAATTACGCTATGGATCAAACTGTTATGTATTCTTCATTCCATTCTGACATAGTATCTGAAGATGAAATTATCCACAAAACCCTTTTAGGTACAACTCAAAAATCAATATTTACATTTTTATTAACAGTTTTCTTTTCAGAAAAGAAAGCCCCAAGCCGTTCAAATCAGTTACGAAGTGGTAACTCTAAAATCATTTTAACATAGAAGAAATATGATTACATATTAGCAAAGCTTTAACTTTCTTAGCAAAATAGGAAACAAAGGTGCGCATGCCTGTCCTTGCATGTGTTATATTCTATGTACATGCACAGGTACGTTTTTACCGTGGTTTACTACTAATTAGACTTAATTACTTGCTATTTTATGTCAATAAATTAGTATGAAAATGAGAACAGGATAGCGTATTTGATTTGCGTTGACAGATGATAAACGGAATTAAAAAAAAAATTACAAGGCCGTGCTAAAAAGCTGCAGTTCGTTTTCAGCGTGCAGTTTGTTTATTGTGGAACGTATTCATTTCAAACTGCTTCGTGGTGTTTTGGTTTCAAAAACTGGCTCTTCAGAGATTCGCTTTATTCGAGGTCTTTCCTCGTTCATTTTCATAGATATTTGTTTCTTCATAATTTTATCATTCTCATCCATCAGATGTTCGTCAAAATCCCGAGAACAATGGTAGACCTCTGGTATGCGAGAATGTAATTTTATTGGACATTTAGATATTTACAAGCATGTATATAACGATAATACAGTTAAAGTAAATGGTTTGGGTTACAAGTTCTTACACCATCAGATGACGGTCTTCTATTACATGTATAATGCTAGTAGATAAAACTGCGGGAAAAGGGTAAGGTATAGATTCTTTTGTTTTAGGCGTTAAATGAGAAAGTTTGGACTGGTGTGTGAAGTGGTGTCGTAAACGACTCGAATCCTAATCTGTTTGAAATAGATGATAGTGGTTTCAGACTGACTGTCCAAACCAGTTTTACAATTTAGAACCATGCTTTAATACATTCATACAGTTTGAAGATCGTTTAACATATAAAATCTGGCATTTGTTAGTGAAATTGTTCTCAGCTCAGCATATTATTACCAGCTTCTTACAAGTCTTTATGTCGTTGAACGCTTGCATAGATAAAAAACTTAGTTGTTTATTATGTTTCCATTACTCGGTTGCATTCCATTCTGCTTTGGCTTACTGTTTCTATTATCTGCATTTCCGATTATAGCCTAGATGACTCACATTATGTGCGTTGTTTTGTTGTTCTTTTTCTATGGGGCAACATTTCAAATTGAAACGAAGATTGTGGAGAGTTTACGTGACTGTCCAACTACCAACGTTCAAGGTCGACCACCGAAGTGGTGGACATTCTTACATTCTCTTACTGCGCCAATTTACGATCAAACGAACATACTCACCAGATAGAGAGATATAATGAAGATGTCAAAACTTTTCATTGAATAAATTATTTTTCTCAAGCATTATCAAATTATGTTATTCAATGACTCAATGCTTAAAGCTTGTTAACTGTTTTTTTTTTAGAACTTTATAATTTGAAATTACAAAGTTTCACAAATACATTTTAATTTTTATCTTAAGCATGCTGGATGAATGCGAATGAAATAAATGTGTGTTTTCTAGAAGTTTCCGTTCTAGCGAGGAGGAGAACAAAAGTCCCTTAGTTCGATTGTCCCTCCAGTTGTTGCACGTGCTGCTGTATTGATTCATTCAATTCTTGGCGTTTTCTTTTCGCTCATTTTCAATTTTCAGAATTTGGGATTCTGAATGTCGGAATTTAGTGTTGATTATACCAACCAGACAAGCGGAACAGCAGCTTTAGTTGAGAGTTACTCACAAATCTGTGTAACAAAATACATTTTTCAGATAATTATTGACAATACAGTTAGCTTTGTGTTTGTTATTTCTTCTCATATCATCAGTTTCTTATTTTGACAGCTTCGACGTTTCTATTCACCAAAGCTAGTTCTTTACCTGGAAATCGTTATCAGTCCACAAAAACGCTTTACAAAAACGTAGCACCTATCTTTTTAGATAATACTTAACACTGTTTTCTATTAATGCAGGTAGAAAACCTGACGAAAAGTGTTTTCTTTTCTTTTCATTCAATCAGTTACGACAGTTTCCTACTCATACCAATGTTGAACGAACGAGTGATACAACACGCATGAAGTCATTTGGATGCACTAATTCGAATATCACATTAATTTTGTAACTTTTTACCAGTGACACAACTCTGGTTTAACCGTATCTTGTTTCTGTAGCCTTTCGCTCGTGTCTCTATGAATGCCTTTGAAAAACACAGATGAAACTTTTCAATTGCGATAATGATGTGCAACGTGTATGAGTTTATCCTGTTCCAGTAAAACAATTGTTACCCACAGCTGCCTGATCTAGAAACTGTCTGAAGACGAACAAGTTCCAATAAATTATAACGCAAAGACTGTCAATTGCGAAATAATATATGCCCTCTTTATTCCACGTTCTTTAACTGGTAGTTAAGCTCTTGTCAATAATAGATTTAGTCGCCAAAAAGTTTTTGCTACATTTTGGTACTCCATTATAATTTAGAAACTAACCAAAGAGAAAAAATCTAAGAATTATTGTCAATTAACAGCCACAATCCTTGCCCCCTCTGAAATAGCCTGATGCCTTCTCGTTGAACCGATACCTATGATCAATTGTACTAGCTGTCAAAAATTAAGAATTTTGTTTCAAAATAAAGAACAGTGTATACTTGTGTTTGCAAACAAAAACGTTTTGCAGTAAGTGGATAATCTTTCTTATAATAAGGCAATATATTACACCAGTGATTTTAAATCAGCAAATTATGTACCAATTTCTTTAAATAAGCATTCCGCGTATGATATGAATAATTCTATGATCGTTTTACTCCTTTTTTCAACTGGAACATCGTTTACCACGTGCACAAAATGCATAAAATTTAGAAATTGGAAGTAGTTGCAAGTGCAAAGTTTCGGATAAATCAGAAGGTCCGGAATTACGAGAAAGATGCATATCTATGACACACGCTGCTAATTAAGATAAGATATACACAGGAAACATAGCCTGTTATTTCATAAAGCACCAAGAAGATACACTTATTCGGCGAAACAAAACGAACTTGAGAGAGGTAATGTTATGGTTTTCACTCGTCTTTAATTCTCTTCAACATATATCTCTAGTAATATGTCAAGGTAAGTGATAAAAAAGAGCAAAGTCAGAAAAAAAAGTAAGAGGGATGCCATTATCAGACGCATGTCGTCGTGTTCGTACACATGGTAGAAAAGAAACAAATGTATCTAACTGCGTTTTGTTTCGCCTCCATTTTGTATTAAACAACTTTTCTATTTTCGGCCTCATTATCATTAACATCTATTTCTCTTTTTTGAAGTTATATCTTTATCTCCTTCTAATTTGCCTTTAAATGAAAGATGTCAAGAGATATTTGGTTTGCAACAAGTTTATTGTTTGACGCTAAACATTCTTCATTGTGTCTACCGATACAAATTGATTACTCTATAGTAGTCAGTCCTACAAGGCAGCTTAGATATTTTGTCTTGCCCTATGGTGCTTCTCTTGTTGCTCTGCTTTCTACAAAAGTATTGAGTACATACATATATGGCTCTTTAGGTTTTCTTTCACATATTTTTACAGGAGCATTTTAGTGTTTTACATAGTGTGCCTTTTATTGCTAGTATGTTTGTAGGGGTTCAATCAAATGGGGTTACTTTTATTTTTACTATATTGTAACTTTTGAATATGGTTGGGAGGGGGGTAAGGAATGGGGTTTATGCATAATGAACCTTTTTAAGCTTCTCATTTAAGTGGAGTTTTTGCCCTTATTGTCTATTTGTTTTACTTTGTCTATGCTTTATGTGCATATGTCAACCATTCACACAAACATACAGGGATGCATGCATGCATACATACGTGCGTACATTCATAAATACGTGCACACGTTGCAAAAAAATACATACACTATCGTAGGGTCTCATGGGGGAAAGGCTGATGTCTTGGACCGTGGTTATTTCTATTTGATTTTCATCCTTGTTTTAAGTAATAATATAAACCTTTGAACTCTTATATACACGCCAACTTAAAAGAAAACGTAATCACATCAAACAAAACTGAAGCTATAATTCTAGATAGTCTCTATCCCTCTGAGCTACCAAACTCTGTCTCTAATCTTAAAATTCGTACATTAACACTGCAACGGAAACGTATTTTATCCTAATATCTATATTTGTTATTGCACCAAAGGAAATAATTCTCTAAGGACATGTCAGCTATTCGAATCATCAAAAGTATAAAAGAATGCTAAGGCTCATATCCTATAGACACCTGTAGTTTGTTTTTACCTGTTTAACTAATTTGTAAGATTTGTTTTACTCTTTAAAGTACTTAACGTTTTACAGCGTTAATAATTATTGTTAAATTACTCCAAAACTACCTTCTATTATATTGCAGCAAGAAATTGTGCTCTTTATGGTTAACCGCATTCAGCAAAAACGTATTTTGTGGCATTAAGAATCGTCTTGTAACAATTCTGTTATCTTGTAACTGCTGTGCTCTGTGTTTCCGAGAATCCTACCATTACCTTTTTGCTTTTTAAACTTTCTACACTTCCTAATATTCCCTTAATAGCGATCAAACAATTTGGGTATGAATAAACAAGAATTTTTTCTAATTTTAATCGATTTGTCTGTTTTGGAAATAATAGTTTGTTCACAGACCACACAGTTTGGCTCATCTTATAGTCATTATAAATCAGGCTACGGTTTAACTATGAATTTTAAGTAAATACAAGTGCAGAAATTTCAACGTTTTAGTATCAGTTGCAGATTTAATGTGTTTAGTTAAAGTTCTGATGCAATTTCGTAGAAAGTGCCAGGGATCATAAGACCTTCTGTGTTATATAAAATACATGTAAAATGTACATTTTAGATGTTGTAAGTGAAACACATTAAAGTATGGAACTTAAATTCCATAATGTGAAATTATATAAAATGATCTTATTTTCCTTTTTTAACTCTTATTTCTGCATTATAATCCTGATTCTACTGTTGGCACGTCAATGCACACTTTCAGCTTGTCTCACTTTACAGCCGAAGAATCTGAAACAATATGATTTTATCTGCATAGGATATGATTATACAAGCTGTATGCTTGATTCAGCAAGTTACATAACAATATAAATAATTTTAGATCACAATGCAAATCCTCTTATTCTTAAAGCTGGTTTGTTATAATCATGACTTTTTTTCATAATTTATAATAAAGTGTGATTCCGCCAAGAATTACAACACGTTAAAAACGTTACTTCTATTCATATCCTTGACCAACATAGTGCATGAATATCATTAATTTACTCCGGGAAAATTATAGAGGACCTTCATCTCGTCAACACAAGCAAATTAAAAAATGTCTAGAAGCATTGGGTGGAGTTATACACCGTGGACTGAGCCACAAAAGAAAAAATACCGGCATAGAAAGAAATTGCAAATTTAATGATTAATTTAAAATGTATTAGAAATGAAACGTGTTCACTCCGGGAGAAGTACGTTGCAACGTAAGTCAAGTCTCAACGATAACATGAGACGATATTTCCACAACAATCGTTACGGTGTCGCTCCGTACAACATTGTTGATTAATTTATTACGTGTAATAAAGTATTGATTCTACGTTTTCATAACTGAAAAGTTGAGTTTTATGTGCGAAAGCTATATCAGCTATTTGCAAATAAAACGAACTAGTTACAAATAAATAAGCTACATAATGGTAAGCTACATGCACTACTGGATGCACATACCATTAAACATGGTTTAAAACCCTGTAAAATATCCATTAAAATAGGAAAAACCGTTAATTAACCCCATTAATTCTTGCATCACTTTATTTAACAGGTTTCACAATATTAATGGGTTACATGTTAAAATACCATTAAAACATCCATTTTTAACCATTAATCATGCCATTAAAAATTTAGTTTGGTAGAATTATAAAATGTGTTCAGACTAGTTTAGATTTTCAAATTCCTGAGTAGAAATTAAGGTTTATAGAGAAGTGAACAGTACACATAATTGTGAAGATTTACAGTCTGATTTAAATTGGGGCATGGGCAGATCAATCGCTTCTTTGTTTCAACGAATCAAAGAGTGTGGTACGCTTAATTGGAGATGGGAGAAGCTACTTGTGATGCAATCCCTCAAACATTTGCTCTTAGCTGTACAGTGCATGCATGTGAGCACAAAATACTGAAGTAAAGCTAAATTGTGATTGCCCATTGTGCGCTGACATTGTCATCAACAGTTGCTTTTTGAATACACCTGATGCCTAATGTCTGTGTCAATAAAAACTTGGTCAGAATGTTTGTCAATATTACAATGTTGAATAGTTAAAACTACCCGCATGGTCACTTGATCTATTAAACCGGTACCTGTAAACCCTTCTCAGTACAACCCAATACAATACAATATGCATTTATTTTCACATTTCATATGAACATATGACAGAATAAGGATACATTATAACAAATGTTTGTACGAGGCTGTTACATGTGTTTACATTACAAAATAATAAGAGAAAAAAGAAGAAACAAATATTCTTCTAGCATTTTACAAAACAGTACATATGTATAGATACTATTAAATGTGTACCAATACGTAGTTTAAATCAATACGGCAAATATTAATATGAAGTTGATTATCTTAAGATGTCTAATTCTGAAGACAAATTTTGATGGCCCTTTATTTGATATACAATTAAAATATTATAAACCCATTAAAATTGAATCTGACATATTTAATGAGACCATTAATCAATTTTTTAATAATTAACGGCCATTAACAGTATTAAAAAATTAATGGTCCCATTAGTTCTTACTAATTAATGGGAAATTAAGGGGTAATTTTTTAATGGCACATTAATTTCATGCCAATTAAAAAATTTCATGGAGTTTTAAGGACCTGTTAACTTATTTTAATGGTTTATTTTAAGCAGCTTCTCATGGCCATCAAAGTCATTTTTAATGTATGGCATTAAAACTATGGTCATGAAAATCCCATTAAATAGTAAGAAGTAATGGGTGAATTTTAATGGTGACCTGTTAAAACTCTGTTAAAAACCTTTGAAAAAATTAAGGCCAATTTCATGACCTGTTTAATGGCATGTGCATCCAGTAGTGATAAATGTTGCAAGGTCGCAACGATAACAGAAAATATGTGACAACGTCTCACTTGCAGAGTTGCAAAGTCTCAACTTAATCATTACCATTTGAAATAGTAGAGAATTCGTATGTACATTTCCCTTTTCGTTGATACCATTTCTTGGACACCTTCATACATGAATGGATGATATGTTAGCAAAGTACAAAAATCTAATCAGTATATAACGCAGAAAGCTTGAAATTTTGATACAGTTGAATGCACCAACTTTAACTTAAACGCTTTAAGACAATATCAATAATCAATATGATTTCATAAATCTCATAATCTCATATTCAAATTTCCTTTTCATATGATAGGTTGAAGACGAGTTATAAAAAATGTCCTAAAATTTAGAAAACGAAAAGCAAAAATGTCCAATAAACGACCCAATGAAGAGGTACCGGATATAATTTCGACTACCGCAATCGTATGTCGACCCGCTACCTGAGCCGCCAAATGAAGACTATATTTTTGGGGTTCTCCATTATCACTACTGTTTTGCAGGCGGGCTACCGGAGACGACTAATACGTACCAGAAAAATAGGGGTGCTCATTTCATAGTGCAAAATGCAGTATTTGGGTAAAAATCGTATTTTTCGCAATTGCAAATAGAAGGAATTACCAAAAATATACTACATTTTTACACTGCGGTAATTTTTATGCAAAACGGTTGCTACACTATGGTAGTTATGTCCATTGTATGTTATTGGTATAATTACAAGTTGGCACAACTTATAATTTCTTGTTTCCTGCAATAGTCTACGATGGTATGTATATACAGATAAAACATACAGTTAACGTTATTTATTAAAAGTCACATATTAAAACGGTCACTGCATCACTGTGGCAGTACATGCTTTTTTTGTGTGAATATGTATTAATGCACTGCGGCACTGTCTTGAGTTTCGCATGTCCTGCATTAAACTACGTGGTATTCGGCGGAATAAATAATGCCTACAGGGTGAATTCATTCTTCCTGAAAATATCTACTATGGTACTTATTTGCAGAGTAAACATACAGTTAATGGTATTTATTAAAGAGAGGTTTTAAAATATTCGTGTCAGCATATGCTGTTTCTGGGTATATTTGGATTGTTCAAGCTTATATTAGAGGAAACAATTATGGGGTACTAGAGACTGCTTGAAAGAAATATAAAAAAAAGTATTTACAATTACACAGTTATTTCATAACATAATTATCAAATTAATAGAATGAATAAAATACACAGGGTTTCACTTTAAGTAAAGATCTCAGTTGGTCAAAGCACACAAATATCAGAACTGTAAAAGTAAAGAACTCACCTAGAATCAGCAAGAGAAATGTCAACACAACAAACATAAAAGTCAAAGAAACAGCATATAACACCTATATGTCCGACCAACACTTGATTGCAGCACTACCATCTGACATTCATGACATAAAATTCAAGTAGTTTTACTATCAGCAGACAGATACGTAAGCAGGGACCGCAATGGAAATAAGAGATTTCTTCCTTTGTTGTGTTAACCCTGATATTAAGGTACTAAAATGGTTAAAGAACTTAACTGGCAGTTCCTTGAAAATCTCAGTTTCCAAACCTCTCTCTCTCTCTCTCTCTCATACTTTTCTATAAAATAAAATATGATCTTGTTGAAACTTATCATACTAATATCAGAACAGAACAGAACATACATTTTATTTGAATTAAGCATATACAGCTCATCTTCATATACAACAATATATACATGCATGAATACGAAAAAATGGTAATACCGTTATATAATCTCTTATTGATGTACAATTTGTCTACCTTCAAAAACGCCTCATCTCCGTTTTCCCGTGCTGTTTTCATGACTGGGATTAACTTTTTTCTAGTTTCCATGATTTCCCTGGGGAATTGTTCACTGATCCCGAATGTTGTGCCGCCTAACTGCTTTGAAGATTTCCTCACTCTCTCTCTATCTGGATAATAGGCAAACTTTGCAACAATTGGTCGAGTTTTATGTTGGCTGTATTTCCCTAGCCTATGCGCCCTGTGTAGCTTTATGTTAGATTTTGCGTCTTCAATTTTCAATTCTTCTTCAATAAATGATAATATTCTGTTCTCACAGTTTTCATCCTTCTCTTCGCCTAGGTTGTAAAATATCAAATTGTCTCTCATACTTCTGCATTTTAAGTCTATAATCTCGGCTTTCAGGTCATCTTCTGTGCTTTTTTGCATGCTCTCACCCTTTTTCATCGACTGTATCATTTTATCAAGCTCATCTTGCCTTTTGTTTATACTGTCCAATAGACTGGTGTCAAAGGCACGGCTATTTTCGATGTCCTGTATTTTGGACTCTATAGTGTTAATCTGCTTGCTCATGGTGTCAGTTTTTACCGTTAACGAGTTGACACTAGACTGAATACTTTCTAAATGGGTTAATTTCTTGTCCATTGAATCTAGCCTTTGTATGATAATTGACATCATATCACCCTGTACATTAGGGTTTGTTGGGACGTTTCCCGGTGACAAAACTGGTGATGCTGAATTCATAGCCATATATTGATTATTATAGTTCTGATATGGTAACTGAGGTGGTAAACTATAGCTCTGACTTGCCTGAAATTGATTGTTGTTGCTCATATTTGGTGTTCCTTGGTTTCCTAGTTGAATTATTCCGCCATTTTGTGCCATTGTGTTTGGACGTTTTGATACGGACTGAACATTATTTGGTGATTCTTTCGTCTTTTTACGTTTTCTAGGCATTTGAACAGTTGACCAAAACTAACATATATCCATGCAACATATTATCCTTATAATAAGAAGTCTAATAGCACGTTTAATCCAAGTTTTTTTTAATTTTACACAGAAATTTTCAAAATTTGCAACCATTTTTCGCACATGCGCACTACGTAATATCATACCCATTAGGAATCTAATATATTTGCCGTAAGGAATCTTATATATTTGATTCCGCAATGTCACACCCAGTATGCAAACTCTTTATTCCAATAACCATACGTCCTTTGAATAACACCGTTTCACAAACAAGAGGACCACATTTGTGTTCCTATTTATTTCTTGTTAAATTCAATCCGTGCTCAGCTATGCCGGCACGGGGTTCTCTTGGGTCCTTTGATTGGCAGAAATATAATAGAAAGGTATCAAACTGTAGCTGGGCACATACACTTTCCACCGATACTAAGACTTTTGAAATGATACATTGAATTGTGGAGCAGCAGTACGCTAAATGTAGTGCCAAAACGGACATTTCTTATACATAATTATATATGTGTGCATAGAAAATAACGGTTTTTATCCGAATTCGGTACACGGAATTTTTCTTTGCAATCAACACTTGGATGGTCCTAGAAGACCAACGGCTTACTTACATTACGATATAACAATATTAAGCCCCATCCACGGGTCTTCTCTTGTCAGATTTCACTTATATTTAGTTAAATTTCATCTTATGTACTATGAAGTGCGTAATACAATTTTAAGGAAAAATAGTAGAAAATAGCATGGTTAAGTTTTGAAGGGATAAAACATAAGCCGCAAGCAAGACTACTCAAGGAGATTCACTTCACCAAAGGACAGCTCTAGTCATAAAAAGATATATTCAAGTCCGAGTGATGGAAGAATACAGTCACTTCGATACAGAATACAGGGAAGGCCAAAAAATGCGAGGCTAGCAACTATAGGCCTATATCCTCAAAATGCACTGCCTGTTAAATGATGGAACATATTTTAGCTTCTAACATCTCGTCCTACTTTGACAACTTTGTCATAACCAATATTGTTTCAGTTCAGAGCTTATCTGAGAAACAAAACTTATAACTTTTACGGGCCTTCGAGAATCTAGAGTATGGCCAGCAAACTGACAATCATGTTAACGCATTCAATAAGGTTGACCATAAAATAATACATAAACTCCACTGGGAGTCCACCCATTAGCATCACAGAGCACAAAGTCATTACTCAAAGAGAGGTCCCAAAGTGTCGTTGTTGACGGCTGTTCCTCATGCACTCTACCTGTTCTCTCTGCAGTTCCTCATGGCTTAGCAATAAGCCCCTGTCTCTTCCTGATTTACCTTAACCATTTACCGACTCTATTAAAAGAAACAGTAGATCATTTGCATATTAAACCATTGTATGTCTTATGCGGGAATCCTATCTTGTTACACAAATTCTGCAAAATGATATCCATTCTCTAGAAGCATAGGAAAAGGACTGGTCAATGAATTTCAACCCTGAATAAATGGGGTACTAGAGACTACTTGAAAGAAATTAAAAAAAAAAGTTTTTTGGTAAAATTGATTAGGCGACTTCATTTTTAATAGTCTACAATAAGTATACATTTAAGTTGTTCAAAGATACTTTATAATGGAACTATTGCACAACGATTTCTTAATTAACGCTTACTGAAGAAAGTAGAGAATAATTTTGCACAGGCAATGGATTATTGGAAGGACAATTTGTCAGATTTGCTGGCCAACAGCTAGAAGTTGCCATTACAAACTTTATACTAAGTATGTGCACGTCTAATCATGGGAATTAGCATTGTCTGATGATATGCAGAACTGATAAAAACTGTTATCTTTTTGCATTTTACATATATTTTTATACAAATATCTTGAACGAAAACAGGATGCCTGTTTTACAACTAGATGTACGCCAGATCAAAATATTCTGTGAAAGCAGCTGGGATTAACAGCAATACCTCGTTTTTTCTGGCATGGTCGTACATGCTTAAAGCATATACTGCCTTGTTGTTGGCAATATCTAGAAGATCTGGCAAAGCTGTTTGCAGATCAAAATCAAAATCTGCTTACATCTTGTATATGCACCGATGGACCCGTAATAGTGTACCTCTTTTTTGAAGAGTATTCAATTCCTACCATAAACCTACTTTGACTAACTTTTCAGGAGGGCGAAGGTTCAAGCCCCACTAGGGCCAAACATTGTTTTTCTTTATATTTCTTTTTTCTAGAAAGTTAAACTGTTTTTGCAAGACTTATTATTGATTTAATACATTAAACCGATTTTTTTCATTTGATAAGTCATTGCTTGCTGCATGTTTAAAGTGAATTTTACCTCTAATACAGAAGAGTGCAGGGTTAGCCATCTTTGAAAATACTGAGTGACATGCGGTAAAAGTACTTTATTTTGCTTTTACTCTTTAGTTTACATATTCTGGAAGAAATTTAGGTAGGTTTTACATCTGCCCGTGGTTATTTTTGAATGTAGAGAGTAAAATTTAAAACAGTCTCACGGGACTCAGCCATGATTTTTCAGTGTTGGAGCTAAATTTCTGTTCGATAAAACCTTTTAACTTGAGGCTCTACAGAAAAAAATGTTATCAACAGTTTTATTTTGTGTTTTATAATTGTTTACCAATACTTTGAGGTTTGTATTATCAAAATTGTTGGTATAATGAATTCTCTGCGAACGTTTTGTACAGTGTTTATCACATTGAAACACGGTAAAAGTTGTTTAAAAATTGCAAAACAGTGCGAAACAATGTTAACTTTAAGATTGTATCAAGTTAATGCAAATTTTAAGAACATTACTATTACGGGTCCAGTACCTTAAATGCATATGTTGAGACTGTCTCCTCGATGTTAGATAAATGATTCTGCTTAAAATGTTGCCATGGAAATAGATTTTTATCTTATGACTATTTACTTGTTGGTCTTGGACTATAATGTGCCGCAACATGTGAAAACCAACATAGTGCATTTGCGACCAGCATCCGCGCAGTCTGGCCAGGATCCATGCTGTTCGCTTTCAAAGTCTATTGCAATTAGAGAAACCGTCAGCAAACAGCATGAATCCTGACAAGACTGCGCGGATGCTGTTCGAAAACGCACTATGTTGGTTTTCTCATGGCGCGGCTCAAATCATCTCTCTGGCTGCAGTTCGGTCGTTTGGTTTCTGCAGCGTTTTAACTTTTGCCGTTTGAACTGGAATGATTATTTTGAAAGCCGTTTCGTGTTTGTTCAGTTTTGAAGACCAGATCCGTCACTGACTTCTCTTTTGATTTCATTTCTTTGTCTCGTTATCCTTCCGTTTGGTTTCTTTTATTGTTGTTGTTTTTGTCCTAAGATCTTTTTTTACCTTCTGCAACGTTTTTTTTTTTTCAGACTAATTTTGACCCTTTTGGTTTACGGAAGATACAACGCTTGTGGGAGTGATGGGATTGATTGATCAAGTGGCGTGGGGCCAACATGCAGTTGATCATCTATGGATTGTGAAATTTCGACTCTAAACGAGTTTTACAACTTTATAACTGTCTTATTTTACGAAGTAGAGCATAGTGGCTGATTCTGTGTTAAAAGTAATTAAAGTTAATAACACAAAAAAATCCAGTTCTATACGACCTAGATTAATTATTTGCTTGAACTTTGTAAACCTATGTATTGGATTGTATATGGTATTTCAACTATGAAACATAAGTATCCAATTGCTTGTACTTTAAGTGATTGCTTTATCATCCATGGACTTGGAATATTCTTATTTTGTACAATAGATTGCCATGTTAGTGATAAAGGAACACGAAAGTGAATCGTCTTTATTGTCCAGCGCGTAGGACTGTGCAAGAAGAGGAACTGGAACCTACTTTCTGTGATATCATTTTAAGTGATAGCTTATCAAGATTAGACTTTTTGATCGCCAAAACTAACGTGCTTTTTGTATATACATTACTTCCTTTCGTCCCCTTGGAGGTTTAGATTTCTAGGTTTTATAAGCGACACAATACGGACTTAAAATCTTCTTATTTTTATTACAGTCTTATACTTGAATAAATAAATGTCATGTTCAGTGAAAAAGCAACATGACAATTTATATACCCTGCTTGAGTATATGAGTCCTCGACCAGAGACTTCAGCCGACATGTTCAATTTCTCCTACTAATCCCTGTAATGGTCGGCTGGCTGAGAATTAGTGAGATCGTACATATTTGTAAATTAAATATCTTTAGGAAGCTGTTGAAATGTAACACTTATCACTGAATAAACGAATTTTCTCAATTTGATAACAATGCTAAAAAAACTTGTTCTTTGTAAATATTTGTTCGATCTTTTTATTGTAGTTTTTCAGTTCTTGTTTTGTCGAGATTTAGTTCGCAGTGTTCCTTGTTAATTAAGTATATTATAGCTAAATAAAAGAATTAAAAATAAATGAAATGTTGCAAATCAGAACATGCGGGTGTCGAAATACATCGTAAAACGTATCGCCATAAATGCGCTGCAAGTGTGTCCCAATACATAGGGATATGCTCAAAGTGTATTGTGACAGCCCTTGTATAGAAACAAATTTGGCGAATAATGTAACTGTGTTCAAGTCATATACAGATGTTTATCCAATGTCAGACTTAACAAATTAAAGTTGAATTTGAAAGCACGAACTGAAGAAACAGCAAGTAAAATATTATGTGGACGTGGTGCCTATTAATACACTCTTTTTTTCTTGTTAATATTCTAATGTCAGGCCTGGTCAAGGTTCAGAATGCCAGTTGGCTTGGTAGGAATAAGTAAGACTTATCAATAAGGCAATCACGTAGGGTGTTTAAAGAAAGAAAGGGAAAACCATTCATGATGTAATATATTTTTTCGCAATTCGCTCGAATTACAATAACATAGAAATCACATCTTTCAAAACAGTATTATTGAGTACTCTTTCAATATACAAAAAATAGGATTTCATCACCTGAAGTCAACCCACAGCAAATTAGACGATGCATAAAATCCCTTTTGTTAAAATAAGCATTTACACTTTTTATTACCTCAAAGATAATTTTAGAACAGTATGACATGTAATAGCTGGTAAATTCGCATTTTTCTGTTTCATAATCATATAGAACGAACTTAATGCTATATAATTCATACAAAATATAAATAATATCAGTGTTTGTATGACAAAGACAGATATAATGCACGTGTAAAACGATGTAGATTTGGTCCAAATATATACAAATTTGGCATATGGACACAAGCGGTTCTGACCATAATGTGTACACGATGAAATATGTTGAATTATACATGTCATCTTTAATCACGTTTGAACATCTTAATCTACACACACAAAAAAAAAACATATTTGAACAATTACATATATTTAAACTGTTAGCTTACATCACGTTACGAAAGCAAAAATTGTAAAACCATGTTCGCTTAATATCACACAGACAATAATGCCAGCTGAAATAAACATGCACGCATCTTCTTAGGCATGAGAAAAGGACGTGTCTTCATAAAGTCAGAGAACTATAATTGTTTTCCCATAGACTTCCATTATACCATTATGGCGTTTGCGGCCTTCCTTATATCGAAACATATATATCTAATCACACTTTTTGCAAGAACTATCTTGTTTCCACCAAAATATTGGACGAAAAACATATAGTGATACTTTAAGTAATTTTCGTGTGATTGAGATGACCCCCTGTTTACATCATTGGCACGGCGGGTGAAATCCGTTTGATAAAACTTCTTTTTCAATACACATAAAATGTAGCTAATTTTGTCAAATTGTATAACTGTAAATGCAGTAAAAAGTCAATTTTGAAATAAAACAACACTTCTTGGGTTTGTTTACATGACTGGCCAGTTAGAACTAACAAACATTACCTTATTCCCATTTACACGTTTATCTTATTCCCAGTAAGTTCCTTCTGCTTTTTTGAATTGGTGGTCTCTAACCTTTGGCATAAGAAAAAGGCGCGTCTTCTTTTGCCTCAAAAGGGGCGTGTCTTCTTAGGCATAAGAAAAGGGCGCGTCTTCTTATGCCTCAAAAGGGGCGTGTCTTCTTAGGCATAAGAAAAGGGTGCGTCTTCTTTAGCATAAGAAAAGGAAACGTTTTCGTAGGCATAAGTGTCTTCTGAAGCAAAAGAAAAGAACACGTTTTCTCAGGCATTCGAAACGGGCACATCCGTACGTTTATCTTATTCGAAGTAAGTTCCCTGAACGTTTTTCATATTTGTGGTCTCTAACCTTAGGCATAAGAAAAGGGCGTGTCTTCTTATTCTTGAAATATCTTTTGGTTTTGTCATTTCTGTGTCACAGCAAGTTTACGTAAGGCACTGTTTATCAGGTTTTGAATGCGTGTACATTACAGTAAGCTATTATTAAATTTACGTAGACGATGTACACATTTTCTACGAAAGTGGCTATAAAGTTCCGATTTAATAAAAAAGATAAATGAGCCGCGCCATGAGAAAACCAGCTTAGTGCGTTTGCAACCAGCATGGATCCAGATCAGCCTGCGCATCCGCGCAGTCTGGTCAGGATCCATGCTGTTCGCTAACAGTTTCCCTAATTGCAATAGGCTTTGAAAGCGAACAGCATGGATCCTTACCAGACTGCGCGGATGCGCAGGCTGGTCTGGATCTTTGCTGGTTGCAAACGCACTACGTTGGTTTTCTCCTGGCGCAGCTCAAATGATATCCTGTCACCGCAAACAATGAACCGAACAGAATATATTTATCTGCTTAAAAGACACGCACTTGTTGTTGCTGTGTTTACTGTTATGTTAAACATTTTGAACACTCATTTTGAGCATTGTACTTAAATCATTAATAGTACACTTAATAAATCTTCTAACGAACACTTATTTAGGGATGAAATTATAAGATATTTAAATCTATCTTACTGAAATTTACATTCAAAATATATTTGTCCAAAAGTACTCCAAATTTCAAAAATGTACTATAAGTAAATTAAAAGATAGTGTGTAGCGTTAGAAGATTTGTTAAGACTATATTTGTAATCTCATGCTATAACTCAGTGCATTCCAAACCAAACTAAACAATACAAACACACAAAACACTTTTAATGCACTAAGGCACGGAATGCTTTCACTGAAGTCATATTTCCTTCCAAATTCATTATCCAGTAGGCACTCCACTTACTATTTCTAAATCACTTTTGTTTAAGAGTATCCAGAGCTTTTCAGATCCCACTTCTAAGTATTTTTTTTAAATTAATGAGTGACTGAATCCCTGTCCAATTAATGCAAAGGCACTGAACTTGTTATACCATTTCTAAACACTGGAAGACGCCAAAATACATTTCTAGCAGAACTGGTGCTATATATCATAAGCAGGGTCTTTGAATGTCGCAGATTCTCGCGGTTTCCCATTCTCGCGAGAAGGAGAACGAGAGTCCCTTAATTCCACTGTCTCTCCAGCTGCAGCTGGTGGTGCAGCGCTTATGTCTTTCGATTTTTGAAGTTTTCGTCTGCAAATAAAAGCAAAGATTTATCATCCCTGATGTTAATCTGTTACTACTTATAGAAATAATACTCATTGTTTAACAATTATATACTGTGAAATTAAATTAAAAGAATTGCAAACATTTGTGTTTCCACTTTAAAAACCTTTATGAACAGCTCAAAGTTTTCTAATTCATTTTAGCGCGAAAGTTGTATGCATGTAGTCAAAGTTTACATTAGACTTGAAATGGTGATAAATTATACGGACCCAGACGGATGGAATAGCTTCACGAGATAATTGTATATAAATATGTAATACAATACATTATTCAGATAATTCCTGACAATGCAATCGGCCTTCTGTTTGTAATTTCTTCTCACGTCATCAATGTCTTATTTTGACAGACTTGGCCTTTCTATTTACCATCACTTATTCATTCAGCAGAATTTCCTTACTTAGAATGCGTTATCAGCGCAAAACGCTTTATAAATTTACACAATTCAGCTCCTGTCTGCCACAGGTAATAATTTATGTTCCTATCACTGAAGTTAAGAAAACTGTCGTAAGTTGTTCTTTAAAGCTAAACGAGTTACTACAATTCTCCATTTAACTTTCAATCTACGAATCCTGATCTAACTTGTGATAAAACACGCAAATTATCATTTTCAAGTAGTGACACAATACTGTTTTTGATCAAATAATATTCTGGTTTTAACAACACTTAAATATTAGTGGAAATCATATTGAAACTTTCTAAGCAGTTCGTCATTTCAACAAACATGTCCCTGAGAGCCTTAGAAAGATCAAATGAAATACTCACTTGCGATAAAGGTAAGCAGCGAGTATGAGTGCGATCAGAACCAGTGTAATCAATATAGCAAACGCTACCCACAATCCAGCTTCTATACCTGCAACAGAACATTCGTAAAACAAACTAAAGACGGAACAGTAAAATATAGAAATTGAAAGCTTTATTATTTGACATCCAATATATCTACCTAGTGTTATATTAAGATACATGATAATAAGAACATTCCAGAATTTAGGATGATAAAACGCGAGTACTACCATTTAGGGAAAACGACCAACTTTGCAAAACATATAAAGGGAAAGGAATACTTAATGAAATTACCTTCTTCTTCATCTCCATTTTTCTTTTCTACAATTTCTCCTGTGTCTGCGCTAGCATTTCCAACCTCGTTATCATCATCGTCCATATCTCCCTTGTCTATATCTCCAGGTATTTCTTCGTCTACATTGTTTGTTTCATTCAACGTATCTATTACTGGATCGTAAGTGTCTATAGTATATCTTGGCGTTGCATCATGATCGTCTTCGTCGCCAATTTGATCCGGTGTTGTTGTGTAATCGTATCTGTCATAATAATCATATTCATATATACTCGGTGTCTCAACAACGGTTCTAGTGGTAGATGAAGGCGAAAATGTTCTGCCTTCATCTGTCGCATCATCATGATCGTATTCATCACCAGTTTGATCGTATCCGTAATCATATCCGTAGTCATACATACTGGATGTCTGAACAACGGTAGCAGTGGCTGATGAAGGCATATCAGGCATTAAACTTTCAGTGTCTTTGTCCATATCATAGGTTACGTACAGGAATGATGATTTTGGGAGAGGAGGAGAAGGCAATGATGATATTGATGATGATAGCGGCGATGATGATAATGATGAAAAAATAGGAGTCTCTGTCACAGCATAAGTCTCCGACTGTGTTTTATATTCGGAAAGTTCATCTGTAGTATATGTAGAACTTAAGGTATCGATGCAAGTTGAAGTGGAATCTATCACAGTGCAATCATATGACATTATACTTGATTCGCTTGTAGTTAAAACTATCGAGCTGAATGGCAGTTTTGAACTTTCATGTAAATCGGGCAATATGGAGTTTTCCGTAAAAATTACATCTTGAGTACTAATAACAGACGAGGGTGCAAACTCTGAAGTTACATCTTCAGAGATGGATGATGTTTGTGTTGATTCACTTGATGAAGTTGCAACACTAGGTGTGTAAAGGAGGCCCAATTCTTCAGAAATATCTCGAGATTTAGAAGTGCGTGTGTCCCATTCATATGCCGAGACATCACTAGACACGAGCTGTTGAGTCGAAGTAGGTTCCATAATAACATCTGGAGGTTGTGACTCACTTGCTGAAACTAATACAGCTCCAGTTACAAAAGGCGTTGTGGTAGAAGGTTCACTTTCTAGTTCATCCAGTTCAGTTGATTCATTGAGACACGATCGGTCACTACATACAGATAAGTCCATATATCTGATAGAGGAGGACTGGGATGGAACAGACTGTGTGGGTTGCAGTAACAGCGATTCCGTACTTAGTGTATTATATGTCTCTTCAGTGTCAACTGCGTAACGTGTAGAATCAATATAATCTGAAGGCTGTATATATTTCGGCATTTTCGTTGACAAAGTTTCTTGTAAAGGCACTGTACTACTTGGCAACAACTTTAAAATATCTTTTTGTGTAATCACAGTAGTTTCAGATTCCATTTTGTCAACAAAAGCACTTTCTGGATAATATCCGCCGATGCTAGAACTTCCTGTAACCGGTGTTGTACTTTGCGAACTTTGCTCTGTTATTTTATCACTTGTAATAGTATTTGTCATTGGAATGTCTTTTGTTACAGTAAATGCATCTACTGCATCTCGGGTGGTTTTAGCTTGTTCTGAGGACATTTCCGACGAATGTAAGGTATCAATGTAAGCTAAGACGTTTGAAGAGATTGTAGTATCTACAACAGCTGATGACAGTAAACTAGTGTCTGATTCAGAATATGATGTCTGAGTTATGGCAGGTATAACCAGAACTGATGTTGCCGATATTGTATCAATCATTTCAGGTGTTTCTTTGGTAGATGTTTCAGTTGATGTATCTACAACATGTTCCTCGGGAGATGAGACTTCTACAGATGAATGTTTAGGTTGAACAACGGATGTTACTATTGAAGATACATCAGTAGGAGAAACTTCTAAAGGTGTATCGGTAGAGGTAACAGGTTTCTCAGAAGATGTGACTTCTACAGACGCCATTTTTGGTTGAACATAGGATGTTGCTACTAGAGAAACATATGCTGAAGACACTTCAAAAGGTATGTCCTTGGAGGGAAATAACTCAAAGATTTCTGAGGAAGTCATCGTGGACTGTTCGTACTTTTCTATTTCTTCTTCAAATTCCTCATATCGCGCCATCTTTAGTGATATTAGTGGTGAAAATGATGAAATGATGTCATCACCTGCAAAAATGATCAATTTCCTAAAACTAACTAAAATCACAAACATGTTCATACATTTTTTTTAGAATTATTATTTATAAACATACATCAATTTGATTATGAAGTGCAATTCAATTAGAGACCATACATAAAAAAATTCAAATATCATCAATGTGTACTAGTATGTTAACAGACCAAGTATACAGTTTACAGTTTTTGTCATTTACCTAATTGGTTTATTCGAAGTATGTGCCTTCCGATAAGGATCAAATGTTCCACCTTTACTTTTTTTTAATCATATGACACTAAAATCATAGCCTGTTTAAAAACACTCTCACCTTTAACACAAATAAAGTTATATTCCTTTGAACAATCATCATAACTGTATTTCAGATCGTCTCCGACCCTTTGAGCAACCAAACACTGTTTTATTTTGGAACCTGTGAATCAGAAATCATACAATGTCGCAATCAGTTCATTCAATTTTAACATTCATACATGTAGTTTACATACATTTGTAGTTTTGCTTTTGCTGCTTCTGTTTCCACCGCAACTGCTGCTGTTACTTTGCTACTACTGCTGGTGATGATGAAGCTATTATGTTTAGTAACATATATATTTTGGCAACTTAGTTTTTTTAAGTAAATGAGTAAACCAATATACATATAACGAATAATTTTACCAAGTTTATTGCTAACTAATCGTTTGATATGCTATACAGGTCATGTTTCATGGAGAAATCACCGCAGATGTATATTAAACTGCGTGATATATAGAAGGTATTTGTCTATTTCAGATAAATGTATCTTTCACCGAGTGAACATCAGATTGCTATATTTTATGAGTGGCATAGCCATAAGTGAAATGTACTGTAATATTTTAATTATTCACTGAAAAAAAGTAATGGAACTGATTCTGATTATATCATGAAAAAATATGTAAATTTTTATTAAAACACGGCAATATTGATTTCCCTTCGACAGTTGGCCTCATTAACCTTTAGCAAGTGATTCTGCCTTTGCGACCAGCACAGACCAAAATCAGCCTGCACATCCGTGCAGTCTGATCATGATCTGCACTGTTCGCCATTCAATCAGTATCTTTTTGGTAAACGCCCCTTTTAAACAGTTAATGGTACTGTCCAAATTGAAAGATGGACAAGTTCATTATAGAAATTTAGCAGGTTATGGGTTCAGGCGCCTAGAGAGAGTGATATCATATCTGATATGCCATTTTATATACAAGACATTTCAGACTCGAAACAATGTAACAGACCGGTGTCACGCATAATTTTCACAAAGTATGAACCGATTATTAGCTGCGCAGAATATTTCACTAGACGTCTACGTATTCCTGATTTCAATTATTCTGCGCCGTATAGTTAAAACTCTGGTACATTGGCATCACGTCGATCTACTATATTTGGCACCATCCATACGCTATGAAATAGTGCTTACATATTGCATCCTTCTGTTTACAGAATCGAAACACCATATAGAAGAACCAAGTTTTAATATATCTATCGCTCCAAATTATATATACACCGCGTATAACAATTCATAGGGACTGCCTTTGTGAAATATTGTTCCACGGGCGTATATCCTCTTCGTCGCGTTAAATGTATTAATCATGGTTCTGCTATATATCATTTCTTTTTACCTAGATCTGGGCTTCATTGAACATAATTTATGTCAGAAGCAAAAGTTGAAAGTGCAAAGCAATGGTATCGCTTATATTTATGACAAGCTGCAAGTTTCTTCTACAAACAGTCGAGAAGTATTTGAGCCGCGCCATGGGAAAACCAACATAGTGGCTTTGCGACCAGCATCCGCGCAGTCTGGCCAGGATCCATGCTGTTCGCTTTCAAAGCCTATTGCAATTAGAGAAACCGTTAGCGAACAGCATGGATCCTGACCAGACTGCGCTGATAGGCAGGCTGGTCTGGATCCATGCTGGTCGCAAAGCCACTATGTTGGTTTTCCCATGGCACGGCTCATTTATACATGTATCCAGCTCAGCACCCCTTACCTCTATCAGATTTTGCGCACCGAAAAGTTTGCAAAGCAGCATAGCGAACAAATAGTGGGAAATGATGCAAGCGAAAATGTAAAGATGACCATATTCTCAGCTGTAGATGATAACAGTATTTTCAGTTGAACTGTTCATTTTCTGCCTATAAAAGTCCTCTTACAGTGTCTACATGCATTTATGCCATTTATGAACATTTAAAAGTCAACCTGAAATCATTCTAAGCAATATAATACATGTACAGCTGCGTTGAAATAAAAAAAATATTTTTTTATATTTACTTACTGATGTAATATCCAGACTTTCCTGTAATAATTTGGGATGAAACAGGCCTTATCTACAAGTGCTTTTGACAATTTACTACATTTAAAACATTAATATTAATAAGTATGTGTCGTCTATAATGTGTCGCTCGATTACCAGTGGGGTGGACGTATTTTGTGATTTGCTGTTTTTAGGCGATAAAATTGTTAATTGCAGTTCAAAATGGTGATATTTGTTTGCTTTTTGACATACCAGTGGACACATTTTCAGTGGTAAGTGACTTATTATCTACAAAGTTTCAAATGATAACGCCCAGTTGGTGGTGATATAAATTATCTTTACTTGGATTTTAGTATATTTTATCTTTGTTTGTAAAAAAGTTATTGAAGGTACAGTGCCGGTTCATTCTGATCAAAACAACGTAACCGTGAATGAAAATGCGATTTCTGTACAAATCAAAAGTTTTAAGGATGTTTATAGTTTTGGAGGGATACATAACAATATATTATCCTTTAAGATACAAATGTGCTGCTTATAAAATATCCCCTTGCAAAAATATTCTGGTACATGCAATATTTTGTTGTTTGATGTTATATACACGGTACTTTTCTTGTTTGATTGTTCTACCGAGATGTCTTTTAGAAGTAAACAAACTAATACACATTGAAACTAGAACTTTTAAAATGTTATATATAAAATACTAAGTCTAGTATGATATCAAACGATTCTAGTGAAGGCAGCAATATAAATATTATGTTTCTTTTTATCATTTTCGTATAATTTATTTCCTTTAATTGAAGATCAAGATAATTATTGCCTCAAGGAGACTGACTGTCTCACACAAACTCCATACTCCTCTCTTTAAAGTTAATGTCGGAGTTCTGGGTCAAATGACATTCTAAAGCTTGTCCGGGTCGTAACCTTAACATGAATGGAGCAAACTATTTTGTTTGACAGAAATGGTTTCACTGAATGATACGAAGTGTCGCTCACAACACCAGACCTTAATCCCAAAGGTCAAGATCACCACACTTACGGATGAAAGGTCATTCTGAACGTCTATGTCAAACCTTTTGTTATACTTTTTATTTCGTCTCAATAAAAGGGAATGTCAAGAGCACACTTAAGCAGTCAGAAGTCATAACTAAAAGATAAATTTGTAATTTTGTTTTTGTTGGGTTTAACGTCGCACCGACACAATTATAGGTCATGTGGCGACTTTCCAGCTTTGATGGTGGAGGAAGACCCCAGGTGCCCCTCCGTGCATTATTTGATCACTGGTGGCCACCTGGGTAGAACCACCGACATTCCGTAAGTCAGCTGGATGGCTTCCTCACGTGACGATGACAGGGAAGTGATTTAAAGTCAGCGACCTTAACCACTCGGTCACGCACGGATGACCCCTTATTAAAAGGTAAAGTAGAGTTTCCGGACATACAGAGCACAGCCAGATCCATACATCGCAAAGCAAGTCAGTCAAAACGAGAAACTGTAGTGGGAAGATATAGCAGACGGGTTGCTTCAAAATACACTAACAAGTACCTTAACAAATGGAGATTGGTTAGATAAAGAGGAGTGTTGGGGGAGAGGAAAAACAATGATGAATATTAATTAGGGGGCGCAACGTTTAAAAAAACTCAGCCTTTCTGGACTACAAACCACAGCAGTGCCAACATGGACGTGCACAAGACCAACATATATGTACGCACGCACGCACACGCATGCACAGAGACAAAGCAAAACAACCAAACAAGGAGGACAAAAGGACAAGCAAAGGAAACAGTAGGTCACCGCCACAGAACGAGTGGTTGCGAGCTCAAACCTCACCCGTTGTTAAAAAGAGAGGAGGCGTAAAAGTGGGAGCCGGGGGATTGAATGAAAGTAACACTACCATCATTCAAGACAATAAACATAACATATAAAAACGAAATGGACAAAAAGAAAGTTGAAAATAGGGGTTCAGCCCTGGAACGGTCTGAAACATATATGTAAAGGAAACTAGAGTTATTAACACGTTTGAGGCATGCCAAACTCGCACTTGCCTTTTCTTTAGCAACTTATACAAGGCGGTGTAAATAGAATAAGTCCATGCTGAGAAATGCTCTAACATTAGTGACAAAATACCAGATTGTATCAAGTAAAACATATAAAAAGGGTCAGTCTGAGGTATCAGTTCACCAATGTACTCAACAACTTGTCTGAAGTCTACAATTCAAGAACCTAACTTTAAAGGGCATGGCTAAGAAGTAAAACGGAATTCCACTCCCTCCGTCCACCATATTGTTTCTGTGTCATATTTTTTTATTTTGTAATTGGCTTAGTCCAATGTCGTATTTAAATTGCATGAGGATAGTTTCATTCATCTAATATTCACCTTCAAACAAACCCAGCTCAATTCCATTTATGTATCTCCCCATTAACTTTGCCATTTAGGTGTTGTGCCCTTATAGAAAATGTGTTTCCTTCAAGGGGATAAATTCCTGTGTAAACGCTGACGATAGTAGAAAGGCAGTAATCAAGAAAATGCAATCGAATAAATGGGTTTGCTTGCACTGAAACAGATATCGATACTTTTTTTCATACCTAACGCCTGTGACAATAACTTTAATGATCATTTGAAAACTTTCTCTCAATTACAAAGGACAGTATCCATCTGAAGTTTGGTATTTCTATCTTTTGCTTGGTTTCATTTTTTGTTTCCAAAGCCTCTCGTTAAAACGAGGATTGCTGTAAAACTTTAACCTGAAACAGCGTTGATTACTGTAAAACTTTAACCTGAAACAATATCACAGTATCTGATTTCAGTGACCTTAATCATTGAGGTATCTGGCTCTAAAACATAAGATCTCTCCTAGCCCCTCTTAATATATTCTGTAAATTATATATAGAGTAAATAGAGAGAAATAGTTTCTTTGATATTTACTTCTGTACTATCTATGATCCTATACCGCTTGTTTGTTTTTATCATTTAAAGAGAAAAGAAACATAAATTTTGTAAAACTTTAATCAAAACTACGAATATCTGGAAAGGACAAATTTGTACTGATAGTAGCAACACTGTTGACCAAGCGTTAATGTTTTGCACACTGGAAAATGGTACTGTACATGCGATGATGACTTGCAAATGGAATTAATTTGTTAACGGGAACAGCCAATCTAGCCTATGACATATTGCTCAAAAATTGGTATGTAATATTGACACCAACTGAAATCTGTAATTTCCATTAGTTTAAATTTGTCTCAGCTGCAAAAAAAAAAAACGGAATTTATATATATATTAACAGTCCTACAAACGTTAAGCCTGTCTAGGCACGAACTACTGGTTTTGTATAAACTGGCATGAACTAAGCAGCTGTAGCTGACATTGTTCATATTCGCATTTTTCTTTTATTTTGAACGTTTTTACATCTCATTCTGAAAAATAGTATATGGATCCAAAGATAAAAAACAAAATTTATTGGTCCAATCAAAATCAAAAACAGTTCTTTGAACGGAAAGGAAAAATATGAAATTGCATAGATAGGTGTGGCCAAGAAAATACGACTAACAAGGGTAGCATGACATCATGAACCCCTTCTGTATGTCATGCTACCTCCGAAGACAATAAGTAATTATCTTGATTTTCAATTATAGAAATTTATTATACGAGAACGATAGGATAAAGAAAAGCATAATATCAATATTGCTGCCTTCACTAGTATCGTTAAATACCATACCAGACTTAGTATTTTATAAACAACACTTTCATAAGTTCTAACTCCAAGGTGTATTAGTATTAGTTTGTAGACTTCTAAAAGACATCTCGTTAGAACAATCAAACAACAAAACTGTCGTATATATAACATCAAACAACAAAATATTGCTTGTACCAGAATGTTTTTGCATTGGGAGGTTTTAGAAGCATTATACGTATATCTTCAATAACAATATATTGTTATGTATTCGTCCAAAACTATAAACATCATGTAAAGTGTTTATTTTGTTCAGAAATCGCATTATCATTCATGGTTACATTCACGGTTACGATTTTTTCGTCGGTTTGAACTGACACTGTACATTCAATAACTTTTTAACAAACAAAGATAAACATGTCATACTAAACACCGAGTAAAGATAATTTATAAGACCACCAACTGGGCGTTATTGTTTGGAAATTCGTAGATAATAAAGTCACTTACCACTGAAAATGTGTCCACTGGTATGTCAAAAAGTAAACAAACATCGTCATTTTGAACTGCAACTAACATTTTCCTCGCCTAAAAAACAGCAATTCACAAAATACATCCCCCACCCGCCCTTGATTACGATTACGGGTTGTTCTGTTACAATTACATGTTGTTCGATAACATTACGTGCTGCTTGATTACGTCAGATGCTGTTCGATTACGATCACATGTAATCGAAATTTTCTAAAATATGCGATTGCTTTCGAATACATCTAATTACGATTACTGGTTATGATTACCTCATGCCCGGGGTTTACTGTATTTAGGATATGTACATTTAATTTGAAATTTTGATCAGTTTTCGTATCTAATATTACTTCACTTGAAACAGATTTTTTAAACTTTACTGTAGATAATGAAAGGACTTGTGATAACTGAAAAATTATAGTTTGTCGAATTAACAGAATGTTACAAACTGTAGAGTCTTATTGTTCTTTGTATTTACAAAATGAAATCGTAATGTTCTAAAATAGCACTTACAGAATTCTAAAATCTATTCTACAATAAAATTTCAAACTTAAAAACGAACCGTTTTAGATTACTCTTACAATAAATGAAACAAAAAATTAACTAATTTAAGAGAGCAAGATCCTACCTCCGGATGACATGGAGTTTATCCAATGTGGTTTATCAACAACTATTTTTTCTGTAATGCGTTTCACGCCGTCCTCAGTTGTAACATCTGCCAGAGCCGCCCCATCTCTTTCACAAATTCCACGTGCTGAATCCGTTGATGCCGCGGTATACAGCGGGTCGTAAAAAATTGAATCTGTTGAATTAAAAATAAGAAGATAAAATTTCTAAGAACTGTCTAAAAAAAAATTATGTGTTACAGTACTGTAAATTTCATTTTTAACCCTTATCATGCTGAACAGGATTGATTCTGCCTTTGCGACCAGTATAGATCTTGATCAGCCTGCACATCCGTGCAGTCTTATCAAGATCTGCACTGTTCGCCATTCAGCTAGTATCTTTTTGCTAAGCACCCCTTTTAACAGTTAATGGTATCGTCCAAATTGAAAGATGGACAAGTTCATTGACCCCTGTGACCTTGACTTTGAATATGGGACAGATTACTAATATCAATATTGTGATACATACTTGTGTGAAGTTACAAATGCATTATGGGTTACAAAATTATGGCACAAAAATAGGTGTTCGAAGGGACGTACAGGCGGCCGGAGTGACTGATATAGAAATTACGTTGGCACTAATCAGTACATGGACTTCCAAAATTAATTTAAAACAGAACATACCCAGCTGACAAACCACTTTCAGTTCTTTATTTTGTGGTCTACTGAAGTCAACTTTCAATGTACGTAATTTGCCATCACTAACTGAAAGTACAAAATGTTCATATATGACAATGGTGTACACTACGAAAGTTCAATGTCCCATGAAAAGCAGTAAATGTTGAATTAATTCCTGTATCCTTGCATATATGATATACTGTATAAGTGATTCCCGCCAGAATTGATACTTATATTTTCATATCAAAGTTGATGATTTTTTTTTTTTTAAATCCGAGTTAAAAATTAAAATGACAGTCAGGAAAACGGTCTGAAGCCGCCAACATTTGGTGACATAGCATAACAGTTTAGTGCACTTGGACCAATAAATATAAGCTAATGGCTAGAAATATTATACTCAGCGATTTTCGTGTTAAAAGTGATAAAATGGTGTTGATAAGTAAGCAAACGACATTTAATTTTTTCATCGCCTTTATATGCAAAATATTTATGCCAGTGCATCTGTTTGTTACATTAAGTTGTACAGCGCCACAGGCTGGCGAGAATCGGCGATACTTTGAAGCTTTTTCTTCTTTCTTCTTTCTTCTTACTTGTCTTTTAATATAATTTTGCTTGTTGCTCTTGTGTATTAAAGAAGTATTAAATTACACTCTACTCATACACATTACGCTAGAAATAGATAATTATGTTGGCACATTATTCCAAGATACAGCTCATTCACCCAAACTTCTAATATGTTTTTTTTTTGTTTTTTTTTTTCACACGTACTTTGGGATAATTGGCACAGGGTCTCGAAACTAATCTATTTCTTTTTGCAATTACTGACAGACAAAAATACAGCAATGAAGCCGATATTATCCAAGAACATTTATATATTGGCTTAATACTATTCTATTTATCCACACAAAAAAACACTCAGAACTAACAGACGTTATTACGCAGAACCGTATAAAATGTAATACTTTTGTACAGAAAACTATTATTTTAGCTCTTGTAAAGAAACCCTGATTTTGATCAGAGTAAAACAAAATTAACGCTTCACTCATACAGAGGCAAAAAAAGTACTATTTTATAGATTTCCCTCATGATGCCATCACGGTTATCATTTCAAAGTTGAGCAAACTGCTGTATTGCCGAGATAAAAACCGTCTACAACAAAGCTTCCATCAAATTCCCATTCAGTCATGGGAACGGACACCAGTTAGGATGTCTACGTGACGAAATTTTAGGCGAAACCTCGTCATGAAGTTTGTTTGTTTACAAAATGAAATGTAAGTCACGATTTTCAACATCAAAAAGTACTCAAGATAATCAAAACTATAGGTATATTGTTTGTATTTTATTTTTAATTGCACTGTAGTAAATACAATTACAAGTGCACTGGTATTTATGTTTAAATAAAATACGCTGTCGACTTTATTTATTTTTATTTTTTTTTTTTTTTATTTTATTTTTTTTTTTTTTTTGGTATTCTAGTAAGATAAAGATGAAATCTGAATAAATTATATCTTAAGTGCACTTTTCTAAAACTTGTAAAACATGTTTGTAATTATTTCGTTTCTAAACATTAAAAAACATACGTCTCTGCAGAATTTTGTTTTCAACAGACTGAACGCAGTAATAGTTTTGGCACTTTCATGCCTCCGTTGAAAAAGCCTAACAATTTATTGCTTGCAATCATGTAAACAAAGATTGTACTATCTATTGAATTTGAATATGACCGATCTTGAAACGGCTTTGAACTCAAATTATGGACCCACGAGGTATTTGCCCAGTACTGCAAAAACGAAATATATTTTTCAAAAATGTTTGAAATTCTCGCCCCAGTGTTCTGCGTATCTTGATTCACTGTTTCAGCTTCTTTTTTTCAAGCCAGTGTCCTTAAGGGGGGCAAGGGTTATCAAAATTAAAAATTCTGCATATAACGCTTCGCTACCAGTGCGAAAAAAATAGTCCAACAAAAGTATTACCAATGTCTTGCCTTTCATCACATGAAATTCTAAATCTGCTTGTTCCGTCTTTTATATATATCAGTTTCAGGGCAAATAATATGTTCACACTGCCTACCCAGCAATTGGCTTACAGCGGTTGTACATTTTTGTATGAGGCAACATGTAAGAAATGGTAGTGAGAAAAGCGTCCCATAACCAAATATGAGCTGAATACTTCCCAGTTTTGAGCCCCTTCAGTACCTTAGGTAAGTATTTTAACTCGGCCGTCACTATGGAGCTTGGAAATTGGAATAATTCATTCATTAATTTTATACAAAAACATACTCATTTGCGGAAAAACTTACCAACTGACCAGTTACATATAAAATGCCTCTACTCATTTTATGCAGATAATCGACTTCACCGTAAGTACGAAACAAACTGCCCGCTAGGTCTCGATTATGTGACATGACCTACAGCATTCTAATTAATTATTTCTAATGTATATAGACAGTCTGTAAATAAATCTGAGCGAAGTTTTCGAAAGGAAAATTTTCTTGTACTTTTTCTTTACTTTTTGAGGAACGGATATTAATGCAGAGTTCAAGGACATTTCTACTACAAAACTGACGTGTATCACATAGAATTATAGAAAACGCGTGAAGAATTTGTAAAAAAAAAACGCGTATCTCATTTGGAGCAGAGTATAAAAGATTTATGTGCAGTCATTTAGAAGTCTCTCGTGAGAAAGCATAGAATTTATTACAACTTTTTTACAATAATTACGCCCTGCTTATCTTATGAATGCTTTTAGCTTCAAATGTCTGACAAAAACATCAATGCTTTCAAATTACTCATTCAAAGAAAGCGCTGAACTTTGCACAGTGTATCATTTATCCACCATGAGTATACGTTACGTGAATAAACTAACGTTGCCTTAATAATGCCGTATAACGTTGGCTAGAATCTCATACAAAGTACAACCCAAAAAAGACAGAAGACGTCTTTGTTTGCAAGAGAAATTCATAGTCACGATTTTAAACAGCACGGCAAAAATTGAAATTCATGATAAACAAGTAGATAAAACATCGTTACGCCATTCGTTGATGCCAACTCCCTGCGCGTATAATTATGTTATGTGCAGATAAAATCATCTTGTCTTTGGCAATTCGTCGGCAAAGTAATGTCACAAAGTTAACATTTTGACAATTTCAAGATGACGAGCCAACAAGAGTGAATCGTATGCATAGCTCCGCGATGATTTGTCAGATATACGAGTGAGGGCATTTTTTATAGTCCAAAAATTTCTTCTAGGGATAGTGCAAATGGATACCTCTCTTTATATCTAGATCAGAAACCTGAATACCGGAAGTGACGCACTAATTGGAAACATCGCCCATGGTAACAAGAAATATCTTTAAAAATGATGGTCGGCGAATTGTAATAAGGAAAGAAGTTTATGAATTTTTCATCTAACATTCATCTTTCATCTAACATTTTTCAAATTGCAAAACTAAACACCGCACTTTAACAATTTAAATGGTTCTCTTTTAATTTTTCGGAAAGGTTTCGTACGGTTACAATTTTGTTTCGTTTATCCTTAGACGAATAATTACAGCAGTAGTTTGATGAAGATTCATGAGGCGGTTCATGAGAAGAGGTCATTAAACGTGTTTATATTTTTAGCTAAAGTGGCCCCTATCCCCATTTGTAACATAATAGCAGGAGACCTTACGATATTGCTACACATCGAGTTTGATAAAAAAAATCCATTACATTTTAGTGGTTAATGCGAAGAAAGGCATATCTACTTTTAGCTATAGTGGTCCCTAATAGGGCCCAAGTTCCTATATAAATAAATTTGGAAGAGGACCTTATAATGATGCTCCAGACCAAGTATGACAAAGATCCACCCAAGCTGTTCATGAGACGCTGTATAAAGGCATATCTAGTTTTAGCTCTAGCAGCCCCTAAAAGGGGTCAAATGTCCCAGATGAACAAAGTTGGCTGCGGGCCTAATAAAGATGCTACAAATCAAGTTTGATCAGAATACATGAGAAAAAATCAATTAAAGGATTTTTTTATTTATTATTTTTATTTATTTCTAAAATAGGTCAACTGATCCCGCTTTAACAAATGCATATTCGCTATTCATGAATCTTTGGACAATGACGTCACACCTATAAAAAAGTGAAGGTCAAGCAAAACATACAATTTTAATTATTTCAATATTTCTGTTCCATAAGCAAAGTTTGACCGTAGTCATATCACATAGATAAACTGTATGCAGCGTACCTTCATTTCAGTGTAATGAGATTCAGTCATTATATAGCATATATATAATAAAACAGATTTCAACTGAGTTCAATATTTGCATACCATACTAAAGAAAAATATTCATGTATAATAAATCAGTTAAATAATTTATAACAAATACATCAAAGCAAACAAGTACTCATTTTAATATGCAATCTGAATAAGTCACAAAAGCAAGAAACCTTTTCATATACAGACGACAATTGTAACAAGGAAAATCTTTTAAAAAGCACTTCTCTACATAAAAGACTCTTATCACACCCTTATTCATGTGATACGCAGACCGTATTCAGCTCTTTCTTTAATTTGATATATGTTGGTATTTGAACAGGTTTTTATCATATTTATTAAACTTACTTATCATTTTGAGATATATCAATATTCTTGCTAAATATACTGAGCCAAAGTTAGCTTTAAAACTGTGAACAGCGTCGTTTAGGATAAACGCTTTGTCTACATTTCACTCAGCGTAGCACAATCAACAGAGTGAAAGAAATTGACACTCTCGTCCAATCAGACAGAGTGTTGCATAAATCTTCCATTTTGATAAATTATCTATAATGCGTTATCAAGTAGTTTGATTTGCAAACTGAAGTCACGTGGCATAGGTAACGAAAACGAATTTAGACGGCGTTCGCCGAAAAAGGATAATGTCTATTTTATCGTTAACGTAACATTAATCTTTAAGAGCCTGCTAGCGGCAAGTGATTTTGCCTTTGCGACCAGTACAGACCAAGATCAGCCTGCATACACCGTCTACACTGTTCGCTATTCGGTCAGTAAATTTTCAGTGAACACCCCTTTGAGTAATAAATAGCACTGCCCAAATTGAATGATGGACCAGTCCATTTCAGAAATTTAGCAGGATAAAGATTAACATTCTGCGTTAGATAAACAACTGGGATATACGTTTTTAGCATCTTCATCCCGTTCAATGATATAGGCAAATATCCATTAGCCGAATAATTTATTATTATCATTATGTGAGAGGCTGCTGTTGACAAAAGATAGCAGTACCCATGAAATATATTTCTTTGCTCTTCTCCGTTCTCCTGCGCTGACCTGTTGGCTATTTTGAATTTTTGTTTATATACCTTCTCAAACGAAGAGAAGGAAAAATACGATAACCGGCACTGTATCAGACATTTCAAGATAAACAAAAGTCAATGCTGCTGCTCTTTCAAAGTTAGTCGAGAATTCTATCGTATGACTTGTCAGTCAAATATTCTAAAGACTTGACTGCTAGACTAGTTCTTTTTTGGGCAGAGTTTATAGCTAAGCTCACTAAGTTTTACAAGCATTGATCACCTGTAAAAGAGAATATGTGGTCGTGTTTTGTGGACGTTGTGTGTGCGTGCAATAACAAGAACCACCACAAATGTCCTTGAAATTGCATTTAATTTGAAATTGCATTTACGTACGTAAACTATACTCTGCAACTGTAAAAAAAGGTGTAATGTCAAGTCTGCTCATATTTTGCCACTGTAAAACATTGCAGACTTTATTCTGTTGACAATGATGCAAGTACAAGCGAAGAAACAGCTGAAGTTCTGATTATGCACGTGTATCAAGCTAGTATTAAAGAATTCTGTTGGCACATTCCAGGCGAGCCCGTATGAGAATAACTACGCTCCAAGTAATTATTTCTCAGGTAGCCTGAGAATCGGCTCAAGGTTTTTAAGGGAAACCTTTTTGCAATTACTCGTAGAGAAACCGGTATAAGTAATACGTCATAGCTATTGTTCAAGGTCATTTCTTCTATTGCTAGAGATAACAAACTGGCATAATATACGACGTATAATTGTAGGAAAATATGTAAGAAAAACTATTAAGCTTTCGTAAATGCGCGCGTAAAAAATTCACAACATATGATTTCGATCAGAGTTTGAAAGGTATAGTCGCACGCCTTTAGAGATTAGCGCATATTAAAGTCAAACGTTACATAGGTTACAGACACTAGCACCCCAGTAATTTTATGAATGCTTTTTGTTTTAAATGTCTGACAAAAGAAACCATTTTAATGTCATGTTACTCGTTTAAAAATGACTCCCGCATAGAAATCGTTGTTGTGGTGTCAAAATAAGTTGTGTTGCGGAGAAACAAAATGGCTACGTTGCCAGTGCGATATAGTATAAGGCGGACTCTGTTTTAACTATCATTGAAAAATAAGTCACAAAGGATTTGATAACTTTAAGGACAAGCTGTATTGAATAAATGTTGTTGCTTCTTTAATTTCTAGCAAATTTTAGACCAGTGTACAGATAACGTCACGCCGACTATTACCTCCCACTTGAGAGAAACATTTTCTTTTTCATGAGAGAAAACGTCGATCAACAATGTCAAAATAAGACAAAGAATGTTTATTGCACGTTAATCGGCATAATTTGAATTTAACAAAGGTCCAGTCGCTTTTGTAAGAGTACGTTAATCGGTACATTTCACATGGAAAGTAAAAGAAACTTCAAATAACATCAATTAGATTTCGTTTTTCTTTCGTTTCCAAACCTGATACAATCTTTATAATAGTGTGAATGACATCATGATATGATGAAAATCCAGTAAAAGGAATTTTGAATGATCTATTTATTCAATAAAGGTATCAAACTGTATGTATATAACAAAAATCATGCGACGAGAGAGACACAGATAAGTTAGGACCTGTGATATCTAAAAGATATTACCAGGTGTTGTGTCCGACACTGCCCTCCATCCATTCAGCCAAACCGCATCTACATTTTCTTTTGTCATCAACCTTTTTATCATCTTGGCTCTGTATCTGCGACCTGGCACGAGAATTTGACTCTGCCTCAAGCATCGTGACTCCGCATCCTCCCACGCGAAGGTATATTTGGAAAATTCCATGGAGTCTTAAAAAACAAGAGCAAAAATATTTTAGCTGCCTTGAATCTAGGACAACTTAATCAGGTACTTACGTTTTCCACAATCAGGTTAACCCTTATCATGCTAGACACGATCGATTGCCTTTGCGACAAGTGTAGATCATGATCAGCATGCACATCCGTGCAGTCTGATCATGATTTGCACTGTTCGCCATTCAGTCAGTATCTTTTTGGTAAGCACTCCTTTTATCAGTTTATGGTACTGTCCAAATTGAAAGATGGACAAGTTCATTATAGAAATTTAGCAAGGTAAGGATTAATACTGAATTATCATTTGAATTATCATATGAAATACGATGTACGCTTCTTATCTTACTGCAATACTTCATTTTTTTCTGTTAAATAAATTACAAATATAAAGACATGTATTTTTTTAAATTGGAATACTCGTAGACATATAAATATGGTATTAATGGTATGTTAAAATTTCATCAAAATCGACGTATGGAATCATATTAAATTCATTCATTTTAAAGTTCTAGGCTCTACAGGAGAAAAACGCTTCAGTATCTGCAGTATTTAGACAGAGGTAATGACTCCTGTCAAATACACGAACGTCTGCGTGAGAACAACAAAAATGATGTATTTACCAAATGGTAAGTTTCATAGATAAAATGTATGTTTTTTGTGTACAGAGGTGAACATTACACAGACTTGATACAAAAAAAAAATATAATTACGGTAGGTATATCTACAAGGTTACTATGCTGTCCTTGGAGGGAAAATGATCACTATGCAAGAAACTGTAAAAGCGAACCATGACGCAACTTTGTTCTTGCAAATAGTGCAAGCACGCATGCTATTCTATTTGTTTACACTACTGTCTTATAGTAATATTCTACTACTTTCCAAAACGTTTGCTTAAACATCTGTTACTATGATGACTAAGTTTTCGTTCCTAGGTGCGTGGCGCGATAACGGTCAGGACATCAGACGCCATAAGCCGGACAAACTTCATTTCCTAGAATAATCCTCAGTCCGCTTCCTAAACCTTATAATACGAGAGCAGAAATACTTCAAATTTGGAAATAATAGCATTTTAAGTATCACAGAGAACTCAGAAGAGAGCTTGTATACAGAACTGAAGAGGAGTCGAGCATATAAATAGCGCATATAAAGACCACTAGCATTATAACATGTTCTGTTACAAAGGATTTAAAAATGACAGTGTTTTGACGATCTCAGGCGACTGTTATAGCAAAGTCTTAAGTTTTCGCTTTCCGATGTATTTTCTTTGTAAATTTCAGTTAGTATTAACACCATTTCATTAAATTGCACATTTGAACAAAACCATTGTTTGTCGTTTAGATAATTATATGACCAGGCAAATATTCCTTCGCATCTGAACTTCAAACAATGATTTTATTCAACGAAAAATCACTGTTTAGGACATATCATATCTTAAACAAAGTACTGTAATAGTAATTGTAATACTATTGCCTTTGTTTGTTTCTTTCCTGTAGGCTGGCTCGAAATGTTACATTTTTAGAACATTACATGTTCCTCATTAATAATCTGTAAGAAAATATCTTGATAAGTTATCAATTTAAACACTACGGAGTAATAAAAGCGACATCATCCGCCTGCTGAATCCAGAATCTGCAGTTAATATGTCAAAATTACAGCCCTCGAGTTTTATAGATCTATAGATTTTCACAGAAGAACCTGTTTGGCTTATTCGGGTGCCATATGCGCTGTTCATTAAACTTTACCGGGCAATCTGATCTTTGTTAAAACTTTTGAAGTTTGGTAATTAACGAAAATATGAGAGCATAGTATTCATATCTCAGCTCAAGTCGTAAAACTTGTTCAAAAAATGTTTCAAACATATCAAATGTGATACACGCCTACATATCAATGTCTGGAAAGTGACTCCAGGCGTTATCTGCTCATTTTCGTAAGAATTTTCATGAATGTAAAAATAGAAGAACTCTAAAGTGTGGATTGTACGCGTAACCGGAATTTCAGAATATACATGTATACTGAATACAGTCTTGGGGAATTACCTTAAAACTTGGAAAAGCCTAAAAATACACTTACATAATGCGTTTTGCATGACTAACACGGCATACATCAGCTCTAGCCTCTAATCTATAGTCATATCTGGGGTTTGTCTTATTATACAAACTACAAACTTGTCATCAAAGAAACATGCATTTTCCTCATGTAAATGTCTATTTATCCAACAGAACGTGCATATTCTGCAAAAATATACGGTCACACTTCCGCACATATATAACTTTGACATTAATATTTACCAAAAAATTAATACTTCGCCCTTCTCAACAAATGCCAGCAATATGGCACTGAATTATGTTTTTTGCCGACAAATGTAATCAGTATCATTTATATTTACATTAATCTAAAGAATTAATGCATTATTTCTGACATTACTTATATATGCGCAAATAAAGTGCATGTTTATTGAACGCATGCTTGCTCTTTTACGAAACGCAGTTCCTGAAGCTACGTTAATTCAGGGCTGTTGTACATATGCACTAATTTGCTTAACGCTATACATTTCTGGATCGAACTTAAGTATTATTGCCTTGAAGGGCTTTCCAAAGTGACTTCTCATATAGATGGACGTTATGGTCTTTACCGGAAATAATTACGTCATCATCCGCCTTTATGCCATTTCTGACCGTTGGCATTTGCGGCAATGCCAGGTCGGCAACCATAATAAGTATTTCCAACATTGTCAATGCTATGACTGGTAGGGTCAAAGAACACTCTGCATGTTCGGGTTTACAGCTGGAGCAGTGTTCTGGTAGTCAGGTATTTTTCTGATTAATTTTCTGACTAGCACTGAACGCCATCTATGATTTGTTTTATGATTTCATTGATGACATGCCCGTAATTTTTCGTGTTCATGTTTAACATTGTACTAAGGTGTACAATGATAAGACACTACTTGTTACAATAACACTTTGCTTCTTGTGGCAAATAATTAACACCAATATAACTATATCGTATAATTCTTTTCTTGTCTTAATTGATTTCTTTTTATCATGTTACACTTGTTGGCATGAGAATACCGTTCTATCTTTTATATATAGACTGGAAATGTGAGCCCGTTAATCTATTCAGAAATTGTTTTTTCTAGCTCCTGAACACGTGGAAGCAATTGTGTAATCTTGTAAAAACGCTTATAAGATGAGGATCACTTAAATTTTCGCTCCCGGCCGTGGGCGTAGCTGTTCGCGCTTCTGTAATGTAATGATAATGAGGTCAAATACCTTGTTTTCGTTTTGCAATAGAATAACCTGTAATATGAATCTTACAGATACAACTTTTTAGTAAAATAAATAAAAATATTAAATAACAGTAAAATAGATCTAGTTATTTTGCAGTATCTCACTAGTTACAAGGGTTTAACGGGTAAAAAATTGGTTACAAACTTTGAAAGGACATGACATAAGATGAAAACATGTTTTTTTTTTACATGTAAGAATACTGATAACTAGATCTTACAATTCTACTTCCTAGATATGCTACTAGTGAAAAATAGTGCGGTTTGTGTAATTCATTGTTAACATTTCATGTAACAGTAACGGAAGTGTTATGATTTTAAATCACTAAGATATATTTGCTTGAAACTCATTCATTTTGTAAAAACAATTGGCGACGAAACTTGTTGAAATAATACATAGCTGAGAAGTACGCTAAAGTAGTAGTAGTTGTTTTTTGTTTTTATTTTGAAAAGTACAATGGGAATCAGTTTGTAACAAGCCATAGAAATGGAAGTGGATGGTGCAGAACAGATAGATAGATAGTTACTGTGTAAAAGATGATATGAAAAAAGTTATTCACATATATTGAAGTCATCAGATTTGGATAATTTGTAAGATATAGCGTATATATGTTTATAGAAGGATAAGAACTAGGGTGAAAAAAGTGAGATACTGTTATACCCTTCACCAGAATGGATATCATATAGATACATGCTTCCAGAAACATTTATGTCATCGGGGATAGGTGATTACAAGTTGTGGACATTCATTAAAATACTTTACCGTCTTCCAATGCTGTCAAAAAAGAACAAACATAATGAATTACTTATATATTATACTACATATCCATGCAGGGCTGTTCAGCGTGTTTCCACCGATGTCTTCATACTAACTTAGGTTATATTAACATGCCCCTGTGGTAACAGCTGCTAAAATTTAACTCTTGCAATACGTCCGCAAAGTCCTGTCTGAAAAGTCCATACCGAACTGTGCGCGAAATCTTCATACCATCCATTGCAGTCCCCGGCTAAATACCTGATTCTCCTTACTTATAACATTTAAATCTACATACTCCTTTGGGCACACATTATACACTAGCTTGCTCATACCGTTCTCTCCTTACTGACACCCTTAGCTTCTCCATACCTCATTTTCAGTACAGTACAAGCTAATTTGTCCAAACCGTTCTCTGTTATTGACCATCTTAGCATCCCAATTCCTCATTTTCCAAACAGAAAGTAATAATTTGTCCAAACTGTTCTCTCTTTATCGACCACCTTAGCATCTCCATACCTCATTCCCAATACAGTACACACTAATTTGTCCAAACCGTTCTCTCTTTATTGACCATCTTAGCATCCCAATTCCTCATTTTCCATACAGAAAATAATAATTTGGCCAAACCGTTCTCTCCTTACCGACCACCTTAGCATCTCCACACCTCATTCCCAATACAGTACACACTCATTTGTCCAAACCGTTCTCTCTTTATTGACCATCTTAGCATCCCAATTCCTCATTTTCCATACAGAAAATAACAATTTGGCCAAACCGTTCTCTCGTTATTGACCACCTCAGCATCTCCATACCTCATTTTCCATACAGTACACATTAATTTGTCCAAACTATTTTCTCTTTATTGACCACCTTAGCATCTCCATACCACATTTCCCATACAGTACACACTAATTTGTCCAAACCGTTCTTTCTTATTGATACCCTTAACATCTTCATACCTCATTCCCCATATAGTACACACTAATTTGTCCAAACTGTTCTCTCTTTATCGACCACCTTAGCATCTCCATACCTCACTTTCCATACATTACACACTAATTCGTCCAAACCGTTCTCTCTTTATTGACCACATTAGCATCTCCATACCTCATTTCTCATACAGTATACAGTAATTCTTTAAACTGTTCCCTCTTTATTGGCCACCTTAGCATCTCCATACCTCATTTTCCATATAGAACACATAATTTGTCCAAACTGTTCCCTCTTTATCGACCACCTTAGCATCTCCACACCTCATTTCCATACTGTACACACTAATTTGTCCAAACTGTTCTCTCTTTACTGACCACCTAAGCATCCCAATACCTCATTTTCCATACAGTAAATAATTTGTCCAAACCGTTCTCTCCTTATTGACCACCTTAGCATCTCCATACCTTACTTCCCATACAGTAAATACTAATTTGTTCAAACCGTTCTCTCTTTATTGACCACCTTAGCATCTCCATACCTCATTTTCCATACAGTACACACTAATTCGTCCAAACCGTTCTATCTTTATTGACTACCTTAGCATCTGCACACCTCATTTCCCATACAGTACACACTCATTAGTCCAAACCGTTCTCTCTTTATTGACCACCTTAGCATCCCCATACCTCATTTTCCATAGAGCACACACTAAATCGTCAAAACCGTTCTCTCTTTATTGACCACCTTAACATCTCCATACCTCATTTTCCATACAGTACACACTAAATCGTCAAAACCGTTCTCTCTTTATTGACCACCTTAACATCTCCATACCTCTTTTTCCAAACAGTACGCACTTACTTGTCCAAACCGGTCTCTCCTTACATACTACCTTTACATCTCCCTTCTTACCGTTCATACTTTCAAACGCGTATTTGCCTCTTTTTTTTTTTCTTTTTTCTTTTTTCTTTTTTCTTTTCGTATATTTTTTTGCGTTTTTTTATTATCATTATTTTCAAGCACGGGACTATCTATCTATTGGTTATATAAAAGATTTACTATCTTAAAATGCAGACATGAAAGATTCCATTTCTAAGATAAGAAAGACACGATATGTTTTACATTTGAAGATTTACCTGTTCAAGATTGGAAAATGTTATGCCACAGCGGAAAATGTTATGCCATAGTATAATAAGTCCATCGGCACAAGTATGGACTATAATTGTCAAATGGTAACAACAATATGCAGTTACGGAAACCACTAGAGATGTATTCACGTAGTAGTACAGAATTTAAAAACTACGTCCCGCCTAAACGATGAATTAAGCTCCCATGGAAGTATGGTTTATTCTAATATAAAGTTAGAATATGAAATTAAGAAGTTACTAAACTTTTGAGACAGAGCTGCTCTCATGAAAGTATGGATTAAAGACATACCTATCCTTCTGCTAGGTGTGCATATACTAACGTTGATATATGAAAATAATAAACATTTCAGAGAGAACTGGTCTTACGAAAGGTAACTACCTTCCCACTCGGTGTGCATATACGAAGGTGGAATTAAGAAGTTTCTAAACTTTAGAGAGAGGGAAGTGCTCACATAAATAAACGGAATAAAGAAGTAACTACGCCACTGCTGCTATACTCATAAAATGGTGAATTAAGAAATAACATCGTCCTGACATAACTGCTCTCAAGTGAGAGTCTAAGGAATTAAGAAGTAATTACGTCCCGCCAAGAATAACCCTATAAATGTGTAATTATGAAGATGAATACGCCTGTGAAAGAGCTACTCACAGAACAATTATCTATATTGAATTCTCACGGTCGTATTCATCTTTTTTTCACGCTTGTCATAACATAGGGTAGCAAAACCTCTCCTGCACAACGTGATCCAAGATAAAACATATAATATACAAATTCCATTTCTCCTGAAATTCAAGTAAATTTTATTATTATCTATGTTGATTTTCTACAGGTTTTATGGCTTTTTTACTTCTTGGTTATCTACGACGTGAAATAAAAACGTTTTAAAGTCTTGACTGGATGCAACATAAATACTCTAGGTAATAATTTGGACACGAAGGGAGTGTGTTTACTAGTCAACATAGTTCTGCAATATTGTAGTTTTTATATTTCTAACCATTAAATGACAGAAATAAAAACTCTGTAGGCAGCTCTAGGATTTCCGACGAAAATGTGTTACAGCGTTCTTGTTGAATATATTAGGAGAAAACATTAGAACATGTTGAATATATAAGAAAAATGTATTTGAACATTTTGAATTCTGATATTTATACAGTTAGTCAACTGAATCATACTTTAAACTTCTGATTTTTTTTTTTTTCATGTGTAGAAAAAATATTTACGTTAACTGGGAAGGATAATGTAAACAACTGAGACAGCAGAACATATTTCTTTTTTCAGTAAGTGGCATTTCGTATTCCAAGTCGATACATGTTCATTTCTTTGTTTGATTTACAAGTTTATTAACATTTTCAACAGTATTTGAGTTATATGTCGGCGGTCAATTAACCCATGACTTATCACAATCTCTGCACGTGTCTGATAACTCAGTATAAAATATTTCAGACTTACAGTTTCATTTAAAGATTAGGCATCGGTGATGACTTCCAATCATTTTCAATTATTTGTCTTGTTGTTGTTGTTGCTCGTATTTATAAATGGTCTCATACACCATTGTACAACATTTTCAAATCGCTACATACCTGTACTCTGAAAGCTATTTGCTCGTGTGATATTTTCATATTAATTTTCTTTATAATATTTTTAATTCTGAAAGTGTAAATGGAAAATTTAGTACTTTCAAGCCTTGTTCTAATTTTCAGACTCTGCTCACGGACGACTATACGGGCTTCTGTGTCGGTGAATATTTATTTAATTAACTGCCGATGAGTGTCTGTGATTGGTGCCAACTGTTAAGCAAGATTACAAATTTATGTGATAAATATTACATTAGACAGCGACAAATTACAGATACCCGCACATATGTTAGATTTCAAGTAAGTTCTGCAAACTTCTGAAACGTCTTTCCGTAATTACTGCACCGCTTGGAATTGTGGGAATTGAGATAAATGCTTAATTAATGCAGCATATCATCCCGCGGGAACACGTATCGTTCAATAACTAGACGGAATTCTGATGAAATAAAGATATAGAAAATTAGTCAATTTTAAGATAACAACTTATACGGATCATAACCATGACTGTAATCTCTGGGTCATTATAGAACGGTCATATATTGGCGAAAAGTTGAAGGAAGTATTATGCGTTTACATATACAAATAGTATATATTCTCCGATTCATCACTCAGAACTGGAACAACTGATAGACCTTCCTGCTCAGAAGTTCGTCAAAATCCCTAGACGTTAAACTAGGGAATCATGGTAAACCCCTCTGGTATGCAAGAATGATCACAATATAGTTTACCTTGTAAATATTCTACTATATATCATTCCCCCTTTTCCCCAAAACGACTGGTACCATTCGTAAGAGCGGTTTGTCCAGTTTTCGTGTCTACTGTGGTGCAAACAAGAGGCACATTGTCAGCATTTTGTTCCATGGACTACAGTATAATTTTTTCTACGCATTCAAAGTCACGATTTTCATTAACCAATGATATGAACACAATCTATATACAATTGTCTCCGGGGAATTCTTGTTCTTGTCTTATGTAAACTTACTCTAAAGTGCCTTACACGAAATTACGTAATTGCACCGCTTTCCTTGTTTGGGGGAGTGATTTGTAAATGGTAACCACTTCAAAAATAAGTGCAGTGCACTAGAGGAAAACAATGGAAGTAGCAGTCATTTTCCATAAATACACTACAGCCATGACAATGAGAGAAGCTTACGCTGCATTTTCATGACCGTTTACTCATCCGCCACTACAACTCGCTTTGTTATAACCTTTGATTTCTTTTTTTTTTCTTTCTTCTTTTTTTTTTTTTTTTTTTTTTTTTTTTTGGTACTTTAAACGCCCTCCAGATCAACATGAACATTTCAAAATCTTTAAAACAGATATCAATTGAAATAAGATGTCGAAAATTTTAAACCATTATTGTTTAAATAGGTACCTTAATGTGTAATGATTTTATAGCTTGACTAATGTTTTCATTGACTAAAAGATGTTATTGGAGATAACAAGTTCTTAACACGTATAGAATGACTTTATAATGTCTTTCTATTACAATTACTAACTACAGAAGGTATTTTCAAAATTTTGAAACAATCGACAAATTTCCAGGCGTGTAGCAAATCTAATGAGTAATGTGACCACTACAGCAGTTACAACTTTACTCGATTTAATACAAATAATTGCGTTGAGAAAAGTAATTGTATTATAGTTGGGTTCTGAGCTAATTATTAGTTCTGTCAAGTTCTGAAGATGAATTAAAGAATATTCAAACCAATCTAGAATCTGCTTTCAAAGAAAATTCAGTACGAATGCACCATGTGTTGCGATCCTCAGTGGGTTCGAACCCTCGAGTCGCGGAGTGCCACGGGTCATCAGCATCAATATATCGTATAAAATCACAAAATACTGCATGAAATTAAATGTGGACTTTGTGTGAGCGGATGTAATAACCTTTTACAAAATGTCAACTTATTTCATATACAATACATTATATATCACTGCGCAATTATACAATTTGTATGTCAAATGTATTTGGTTCTGTATATATTAACTTCTATAATTCACTGAAGCCGGTTGGATACAAGGCTTATGCTGCGATGCAGAAACCTTTGAGTTTGTCTGTTTGTTCTTTTTCGTTGGCAATAATGTTTTCTCTGAAACCCTCCCCCACCCCCTCCCTTTGAGTGAGATATATGAACATAAAAAAAGTGATGATTTTTTAATGCAACCTACAGTCTTCATTTTACGTTTGAAACCAATTACGCCTTGATATGGTTTAGAGTCAAATAAAATGAAATATATGTGCTGCTTGATTTAATTGTCAGACCATAATTATCTTATAGTATTTGCGTAAATGCAGTACTTAAAATAAACAAATCAAGGTCGAGAAGATGGAGAATAAACCAATCGAGGTCGAGATGGAGAATCAATAAATCGAGGTTGCGATAGAGACTAAACAAATTGAGGTCGCGATGGAGAATAAACAAATCGATGTCGTGATGGAGACTAAACCAGTCGAGGTCGAGATGTAGAAAAAATGAATCGAGGTTGCGATGGAAACTAAAAAATCAAGGTCCAGATGGAGACTAAACAAATCGAGGGCGCGACGGAGACTAAACAAATCGAGGTCGCTATGGAGAACAAACAAATCGAGGCCGAATAAACCAATCGAGATCGAGACGGAGAATAAATAAATCGAGGTTGAGATGGAGAATAAACAAATCGAGGTCGAGACGGAGACTAAACAAATCGAGGTCGAGACGGAGAATAAATAAATCGATGTCTAGACGGAGTATAAACAAATCGAGGCCGAGACCGAGAATAAACAAATCGAGGTCGAGACGGAGACTAAACAAATCGAGGCCGAGACGGAGAATAAACAATTCGAGGTCGAGACGGAGAATTAATAAATCGAGGTCGAGACGGGGAATAAATACATCGATGTCGAGATGGAGAATGGTCAAATCGAGGTCGAAATGATGAATGAATAAATCGAGGTTGAGATGGAAAAAGTATATCCAACGAGGCTTGCTGAACCAGATAAACTGCCTCTGTCTTGACAGGAACCGTGTGTGTTCGATATATCCTGTTTCTACAAAATGCGCTCAGTACTCTGCGTAGGATTACACTAACAGCAACTGATCAGGATATAAACAAGTCTTTATAAGGTCTAAGTAGACACAGGATAAACAAATATTTCTTTAAGCAGGAAGAGAAGATATCTAGAAGTGAGAGGTCAATCGACTGAAGAGTGGATGACCATATCCTGCTACGTTACGTTTATCCTGTTTCACAGATTAAAGTCCTTCAACCTATTATTGTAGGAGGCAAGAAATGTCAATAACCTGATTTGTCATACACAGAACTCTTATCCTGATAACAATTCAATTCGTCTTACATATATTTACAAATATTACGAGTAAAACTCGTGTTGGATTTGAACTCGTGCCCTTCTGTGTATGAGTACGCACCGCCAGCCTTGTGTGCAACATGTTGTCTCTAATTGTAAAATTGTTTTGAGCGAAAAGCACGGCGAAATTCGGTGATATAACAATCTTTAAAATTTACGTGTGAAAATGCACGAAGGGCTAAGTCTATACATGGGACTGCGAATTGACCTGGCAGTACTGCTTTCTGCACGACAAAATTGATAAAATGCCTTAAATAAAGGAATAAATAATAAAAGTACCTTTCTATAACAGAGCATAAAAAACTCCTTCACAGAAAGTTTAGAACTCGCCCCTTTAAATAACAAGAAAATTTCCAATAAAGGTCTGCGATTCATTAATAAATTATTTTACATACCTTTAGCCAGGAACACTGGTTGAATATAAAACATTACGATAATTCCAAATTTCACCAGAAACATGTTTAAATCCATTTTTTATCTCACTTGCAGGAAGAAATTTAAAACAAAGATAACTTTTCCCAGATTTTTCACTCTCTTGTCACGCCCATGTTAATGTTTACATTAAAAACAAAACATATGGCGCTAAGTTTATGCAATTATTATAATAAATTCCGCTCCTGTATGTAGCCAAAGAAAGGAAACGCTCGCAGACTTCGTAATTTACATGGAGTATAGGTCCTTCAGCGCGAATAAATCCAGCCGTGTCTTGAGCGATGACAGAAACAAAATATTCCAGAGCGCTTCAACATATCACAAAATCAAATCTGAATTTCCTCCTGAAACTTACGTGCAGTCATTCATCCACAGATAGTTTTTCTCTGACGGCAAAAAAAATATATAAGAAATACATTTATCAAATAAGATTTCTTCCCGAAATTCAAACTTTTCCTGGAACTTTATAGCGTCTATAATTCATGTAGTACAGAGTACATTTAATAAAATAACTTTACAAAAAAAAAGTAAAGAAAAAAAACCCATTTATTTTAAGTACAGAGTAGATCAAGTAGCGTTAAGGTTATCTACAGTGTTGAGTCACTATAAGTACTGTCTAAAATGTCAAACAAATGAATGAACGCCCACGTGACTGTGAACTTACGTTAGAGTCCCAGAGGATGACCTTCCTGAATCAAATGAATATTGTTTCTTCGTTCCAGTTCAGTTTTATAAAATAAACAAGTGAAGAAACTGTCGTCTGCATAATAATGTTCTTGTCTTAAAACCACTGCTCAGAACTGTTGATATAATAAATTGTTTATTCCCGCTGAAAAATCACCGCGAATAACCCTCTGAAATAGGATCAGTTGCAATCCAATGAGCTCCCAGCGGACGTTCCAACGTGAGAGAAAATCTGGGTTAAAAGTTCCATTTCAAAAGATAAACATCTAGTTTTACGTTCTCCTCATGCTGCGTGAAACCACAGGGCACGAGATACCGGACTCATTTGAATACTTTTGATACAAAAAGCAAATTTCTGTACTCGCGCAACTTCTTTAACATATTCTCGACATTTCTTATATTTGATATATATTTCGTTCTTATTTTATGTCCTTTGTTTCCTTTTTAACACAATAAAGATTACTCTAAAAAGAAAAAAAACATGTCCACTGTTGTTTTTTTCCCTCAAAAATAAAAACTGAACTATTTTAAGAAAAAGTTTCAGTCGATGCAAAACTTCAAAGATATTAGTACAAGAATCCTTATATATCAAATAGAAAGGTTTCAAATTATTTAATTTGCTGTAAATCAATTATTTTTGCAAGTGACCGTTTTTATCATTTCTTTCTGAACAAACCTGCAGTATATAGTAAATTTTACATAAGAACGCAAAAGTCGGGAGGTCGGTGCTTTATGGACTCGTTTATAATCGATTTCAACATGTAACAGCATTTATTATAACATGACTCCGTATTTAAATCACCGGTACAAAATTTGTGCTATTTATTGGTCTATATTTCAACGTTGAATATTGCTGGGCTAAACTTAGATAGGAAAAAAAATAAGATAATTCGTTTCCTGTGTCATGTAATGAAACACTTTTCTAAATGGCTTGCCGGTCAATAGTTGATTATTCGGACCTCGGGAGATAGTTTTGACTATTGACCAACAAGCCAGTTAATAAATGTATAACATGTATGGAAGAGGAATGCAAGTTAAATTCCAAAGTTATAAAATAAACTGTTCTATTCTATAATGCTTTTAAGTTTCTAGTTATAACACGAGCTCCACATGAACAAGGGACGACAGCCATTCTTCAAGTGTCACAAAAAAAAGAAGAAAAAAAGAAAGAAAGAAGCTACGATCTTTGGTAATGCCGGATAACTGAATATAAAAAAATAGTTGCATACAAGTTTTACGAATATGATAATTTTCAAATCTGGATGAGGTGTTAAGAATTCTTGCCTACAGTATTTGAAGTACACATGTATATATAATACTCGCAAACGTTTTCAGTTTATGTGTATTTTAAAAGGCATCAAAGTTCAAAAGGGCAATCAAAAGTAACCTCCCTTCCGAGTGCTCTCGAAACATGAAAGATTTAATAGTAGTTGAGATACTGTAACACGGAAGTTCTTGATCGGTTTACGGCAATAACAAACTAAAGTAGTCCTCTATTGCTGGTTGTCGAGACTTTCATGATCTACAGTTTGAGTAAATATATATCACAGTTTTTGACAAGAGTCTGAATAATGGCGAACTTTCGACAGTCAGTTCTAACCGTGTTAATTAATTGCTGCTTCTAACAGACGTATCAGCTTAGCATTCACAGAAAGTACTTTGTCTTGAGACTTACCAGGTACATCTTCCGAAGAATGACGTTAAGTTTGGGTAACCTTTCAAAATAAATGATAGATATTAAAGTATTATCTATATTCTATGCAGACTTTTAATAAATCAATTTATTTCAGTAGTCTTTGAAAAACTTATGCTTAGATCCACGTCCGTTGCGGCATAAGATGCAGCGTCCGGGGCGGCATTAGATCTACGCACGGGGAGGTAATACATGTACGTTCGGGGTGGAATGAGATGCAGCGTCCGGGGCGGCATTAGATGCAGCGTCCGGAGCGGCATTAGATGCTATAAGATGTACGTTCAGGGTGACATTAGATACAGCATACGGGGCGGCATAAGATGCAGTGTCCGGGGCGGCATTAGATCTACGCACGGGGAGGTATTACGTGTACGTTCGGGGTGACATTAGATGCAGCGTCCGACGCGGTATTAGATGTACGTTCAGGGTGGCATTAGATGTAGCATACGGGGCGGCATTAAATGCACATCCGGGGCGGCATTAGATGTACGTTTGGGTGGCATTAGATGCAGCATACGGGGCGCCATTAGATTTACGTCCGGGGCGGTATTAGATGCAGCATAAGGGGGGCATTAGATGTACGTTCGTGGTGGCATTAGATGCAGCATACGGGACGGCATTAGATGTACTACCGGGGCGGTATTAAATGTTTAGTTTAATCATATTTTATTGCATATTTTCATTATATACATAATATACACATATCTAATACAGAAGTATGAAAATAGCAAATGGGTTGGACTTTAAGTTATACCAACATTATAAGCAGCCCTTCCCACTGCGTCAAATAATTGTAGATTAAACTAATGGCGGTTTTTATAATTTGAAGAAATAAAGAAAACACATTGAAAAATGTTTCGATTACACAAACAAAAAAGAAAAGAAAAAAGTGGAAACAAAAAAGGGAAAAAATGATTATACAAAAACTATGGTTGTACTTCTGTTACAGTGCCACCAACGCGACCGACCGCACCCCTCCCCCCATCCCCCGCGATGCTCGACCCCCTGTTGAACTAGGTACTACATGTAATCTGTGACCAGGAAGCGCTATAATTATACTTGTTGATGTAATCGTCCTGTATTTTTTATGTATACCTGTACGTCATTAAAGATCTTTTCATTTTGTGAATCAGTCAAAGTATCCGCACCAAAAAGAAGTTTGCGTGGGCTTAATGGATGGAAAGAACGAGTACTTTGAAAGAGTTGTAGTCTTGCATTTCGAAACCGAGTACATTTGAAAAAGAAGTGTTCTGTATCTTCAATTCCATCTCCACATGCGCAAATAGGATCATCTCTGAGATGGTTTGTAAAAAGGTCAAAATTTAAGTTGCTGCACCTATTTCTCATGCGTGCGTGATGAACTGAATGTAATCTTTCTCCGTATAAAAAGTATTTAGGTACGTTTGGTGGTTTGAACATATTTTTTAACTGGGATTTGAAAGAAGCGAGCGTCGGCGATTCACGGATGCTATTATCGAGTTCGTTCCATAGATTCAGTGATGACGGGACGACAGATTTAGAGTATATTTCAGTACGTCTTGATAGCGTGACGAAGTCAGAATTGTTTCTTAAGTTATATGGAGTCGAATCTTCAACAGAGTTGGGAAAAAGTTCCCTAAGGTATTCTGGCAATAGACCATTCTTATATTTGTAAATCAGATTCAGTTTTTGAATTTTTCTACGATCTGACAAGGAGACCCAACCTATTTCTTGTGTAAGACGTTCTATTGATACGGAACGCGTGAGACCTGTCACTATTCTGGCAGCTTCATATTGAATTTTGTCCAGAGAGTTCTTTTCATATTCCGTGCAACTGTCCCAATCATTTGATGTGTATTCAATAAGAGGTCTTAAGTAAGCTATATAAATTTGATTTAGTGTAACGCGTTTCAGTTTGTATTTTAATTGACGCATAGATCCGAGCACTTTCGATGTTGATGCCAAAATATTATTGATATGGTCATGCCATTTGCCATCTTGGCTGAAAGTAATTCCTAGATGTTTATGATGGGCGACAAAACTAAGCGGTGTATTTTCAAAAATAAGGGATGGTTTCATGGAGTTAGATAGCCCGAAGAACATCACTTCTGTTTTAGCTGGGTTAAACTTGATCAGCCATTGCTTTGCCCAAGAAGAAATTTTTTCAAGATCTGAATTTAACATTTCTTCCATGAGAGGAATGTTGTTGGTAGAAACTGCAAGGGAGCTGTCGTCGGCAAATAGACGAGTAGTACTTATAAGTGACTCAGCAATATCATTAACGTAAACTAAAAATAGTAAGGGACCAAGCACTGATCCTTGAGGAACCCCAGCATTCACATATTTTGTATCAGAAAATGATTGTTTGACGAATACTTTTTGAGAACGGTCTTTTAAGTAGTTATCTATCCAGCTGAGAATATTGCCCGAGATACCATACTGTCGAAGTTTGAATATTAACCCCTTATGCCAAACTCTATCAAATGCCTTAGATATGTCACAAAATACCATACATGTCGGTTGTTTTTCGTCAATGGATTTACATATTTGATTATAGATATCAATAAGTTGGTAGACTGTGGAATGGCCAGGTAGGAAGCCAGACTGATGTTTGTATATAAGGTTGTTGGAATGGAGATGATTATATATATTCTTGAACATGATTCTTTCCATTACTTTACCTAAACAGCTTATTAGGGAAATGGGTCTATAGTTGGAAGGCGAAGATTTTTCGCCCTTTTTAAAGATTGGCATAACATTTGCTAGTTTCCATGGATTCGGATATATTTGTTCAGATAGTGATCGATTAAATATGATTTTTAACGGGAAACATACTGACTTTGACGTCTGTCTTAACATTTGGTGGCTTATTTCATCCGGGCCGCTAGCCTTATTAATAGCTAAATTCGATAAAATGTCCGTTTTATCTTGTTCTGTTATTACAATGTTGTTGAGGATGATATTGGTTTTAAGACTGAATTCTGGAAGACCAGTTTGTGAGTCATCAAGCGTTGAAATAGAGACGAAATAGTTATTAAGAAAGTTTGCTTTGTCTTCGTCGGAGCTAGTATAATCATTATTGTCATTTAAAAGTGGCGGAATGTAGTCAATATTGCTCGAGTTTTCTTTTACTAACATTCTTACCAATTTCCAGTATTGCCGAGGATTAGAAGAACTGATTTCATTCATCGAGAATTCTAAATTGTTAAAGAATATTTCCTTTGAGTACTTTATCATATTATTAACTTTATTTCGTATTGTTTTGAATTTTAACCAGTCAGCATTTTTACCAGATCTTAATGCGGTTCGTTTTAGACGGTCGCGTTGTCTCGAGGTACGGCGAATTTCGGAGTTGTACCATGGTTTATCGTTAGGCCGTATTGTTACTATACTAGAAGGGACACAGGATTCGACTAATTCTAAATATTTTTGGTGAAAGAGGTGAGTTGCATCATCAATTGATCCAGTATATAAAAAAGACCAGTCTGTCGACAATACCAAATTATTCAATGTTTGGAAGTCAGCTTGTTTGTAATCCCATACTCTCCGTTTATAAGAGGTAGAAGATATAAAATCACTTTTAATATAAGCAAAGGTATTAAATGTACGTTCGGGGTGGCATTAGATGTACGTCGAGGGGCGGTATTAAATGCAGCATACGGGGCGGCATTAGATGTACGTTCGGGTGGCATTAGATGCAGCATACGGGGCGGCACTAGATATACGTCCGGGGCGGCATTAAATGTACGTCCGGGCCGGTATTAGATGTACGTTCGGGGTGGCATTAGATGCAGCATACGGGGCGGTATTAGATGTACGTTCGGGGTGGTATTAGATGCAGCATACGGGGCGGCATTAGATATACGTCCGGGGCGGCATTAAATGTACGTCCGGGCCGGTATTAGATGTACGTTCGGGGTGGCATTAGATGCAGCATACGGGGCGGTATTATATGTACGTTCGGGGTGGCATTAGATGCAGCATACGGGGCGGTATTAGATGTACGTCCGGGGCGGCATTAAATGTACGTCCGGGCCGGTATTAGATGTACGTTCAAGGTGGCATTAGATGCAGCATACGGGCCGGTATTAGATGTACGTCCGGGACGGCATTAGATGTACGTCCGGGCCGGTATTAGATGTACGTTCAAGGTGGCATTAGATGCAGCATACGGGGCGGTATTAGATGTATGTCCGGGGCGGCATATGATGTACGTTCTTGGTGGCATTAGATGCAGCCTACGGGGCGGCATTAAATGTACGTCTGGGGCGGTATTAGATGTACGTTCGGGGCGGCATTAGATGTACGTCCGGGACGGCATTAGATGTACGTTTGGGTGGCATTAGATGCAGCATACGGGGCGGCACTAGATGTACGTCTGGGGCGGCATTAGATGCAGCATACGGAGCGGCATTAGATGTACGTTCGGGTCGGCATTAAATGTACGTCCGGGGCGGCATTAGATGCAGCATACGGGGCGGCATTTGATGTACGTTCGGGGCGGCATTAAATGTACGTCCGGGGCGGCATTTGATGTACGTTCTGGGTGGCATTAGATGCAGCATACGGGGCGGCATTCGATGTACGTCCGGGGCGGCATTAGATGCAGCATACAGGGCGGTATTAGATGTACGTTCGGGGCGGCATTAGATGTACGTTCGGGGCGGCATTAGTTTACGTCCGGGACGGCATTAGATGTACGTTTGGGCGGCATTAGATGCAGCATTTGGGGCGGCATTATATGTACGTCCGGCGTGGCATTAGATGCAGCATACGGGGTGGCATAAAATGTACGTCCGGGGCGGCATTTGATGTACGTTCGGGGCGGCATTAGTTTAGGTCCGGGACGGCATTAGATGTACGTTCTGGGTGGCATTAGATGCAGCATACGGGGCGGCATTCGATGTACGTCCGGGGCGGCATTAGATGCAGCATACGGGGCGGCATTAGATGTACGTTCGGGGCGGCATTAGATGTACGTTCGGGGCGGCATTAGTTTACGTCCGGGACGGCATTAGATGTACGTTTGGGCGGCATTAGATGCAGCATTTGGGGCGGCATTAGATGTACGTCCGGCGTGGCATTAGATGCAGCATACGGGGCGGCATTAGATGTAAGTCCGGGATGGCCTTAGATGCAGCATATGGGGCGGCATTAGATGTACGTCCGGAATGGCATTAGATGCAGCATACGGGGCGGCATTAGATGTACGTCCTGGATGGCATTAGATGAGCATATGGGGCGGCATTAGATGTACGTCCGGGGCGGCATTAAATGTACTTTCAGGGTGGCATTAGATGCAGCATACGGGGCGGTATTAAATGTACGTCCGGGACGGCATTAGATGCAGCATACGGGGTGCCATTAGATGCAGCATACGCGGCGGTATTATATGTACGTCCGGGATGGCATCAGATGCAGCATACGGGGCGGCATTAGTTTACGTCCGGGGCGGCATTAGATGCAGCATACGGGGTGGCATTAGATGCAGCATACGGGGCGGTATTAGATGTACGTCCGGGGTGGCATTATATGCAGCATACGGGGCGGCATTAGATGTACGTCCGGGGCGGCATTAGATGTACGTGCAGGGCGGCATTAGATGCAGCATACGGGGCGGTATTAAATGTACGTTCGGGGTGGCATTAGATGCAGCATAGGGGCGGCATTAAATGTACGTCCGGAGCGCTATTAGATGTACGTTCGGGGTGGCATTAGATGCAGCATACGAGGCGGCATTAGATGTACGTTCGGGGTGGCATTATTTGCAGTGTCCGCGTTGGCATTTTAGCGTCCGGGGTGGCATTAGATGTACGTCTTTGGGTATTAGATGTACATCCGCGTGGCATTAGATGCTCGTCCGGGTGCCATTAGGTGAACGTTCGAGACGGCATTAGATGAACTTTCGGGCGGTATTAGATGTACGTCTTGGGGTATTAGATGTACATCTGTGTGGTATTAGATGTACGTCCTGGGTGCTATTAGATGTACGTTCAATACGACATTAGATGCACACACTGGGCGGCAATAGATGCACGTACGGGGCGGCATAAGATGCACTTTCGGGCGGTATAAGATGCACCTTCGGGGTGGCAATATATTCACGCGCGGGGCGGCATTAAATGTAAGCCCGGGACACCTTTATATGTGCGTCCGGTGGCATTAGATGCATGTCCGAGACGGCATTAGATGCAAATCTGAGGCAGCATTAGATGCACATCCGAGGCGGCATTAGATGCAAATCCGAGGCAGCATTAGATGCACTTCCGGGGCGCCATTCATGATATGTACATCCGTTCGAGAAGGCAATAACTGATGCATGTCAGAGGCGTTATTAGATGCACGCTCGGGGGGCGTTAGATGCAAGTCCGTAGCAGCATTTCATGAGGGACTACAGTCTGCATACAGCGTTTCACTAAAATGTATCTCTGCAGGGAAGGTTCAGAATGGCTTCTTTCCAGTCTTTGACCAAAACTAGTTAGTTTATAGGCCTCGTGCTACTTGATATTTCCACGGCTTGCGTCGACCACTCTCTGTCAACAGAATCTGTAACTTGGAGTGAAGGTCTGCCTCGTGGATGCAATCACAACATGCATGAGATAATACAGGTCAAACAAATATGTTATACTGTTCAATAAAAGCATAACTCCACAAAAATTTACGGATGCAGGTCAAGGTCGGTCACTCTATGAGAAAAATCAACAAACTGTGTGAAGGATCTCAGGCAGTATTTTTGACACCAGTGTGGAAATGTAACAACAGGTCAGCTCTGTGCAGGTCTGGAAATGCGTAGAACAGGTCACATCAGACGATGCCGAAGCAGTGCTTCTATCTCCGAAAGTCCTGTTCCTTGATATCACACTGGATAACCGGCAAGTGTAAGTGTAAATTCATCTATCCTGACGCTTGCTTGATAAAAAAATACCCCGGCTGTTAATTGGTAGGTAAAGTTTTTCATTTATTTCTATTGATACGAAGCCAATTTGACACTTTTGTGGCTTACATTTACAACTTCTGGTCTGGAAACGATCGTTATGTTTTAAGAAATTCCCTAACAATTTCGTTAGTTTGAAAAATCGAACATAAAATCCAAAGTTTTGCGCAAATGTCTTTGTTTATGAAATATCTGTGAAAAATTTAATCATTTCCAATAACACTTTTTACATACAAAGGTTTACAAAATCGTCGGAGTTAAAGTAAAGTCTATAAATGTTAACACCCAGTTCATTCGTTTTCGACAATCTTATGATTAACGGCTAATATATTTTTTTCAGAAAGAACGTAGAACCCGGAAATTTCACTTTGATGCTCCGAAAGGACACATCTATTAAACCAAATGGTTTAAGTTTTCACAGATTGTTCATAAACATACATCTGCGCGAAACTTTTCAAACTGAGTGTTCAAAATGGGAATACTTATATCATATTTTACTACATTGTTCATACTTCGATTTATAAATATATAAGTTGATTTCTTTTCTTAGAAAAAAAAACGTTAGGCCTTTTCCTCCGATTGATTTTCGTGTAATCCTTACCCCGCTAAATTTTTATAATGAACTTGTCCATCATTTCAATTTGGATAGTACATTAACTGTTAAAAGGGGTGCTTACGAAAGAGATACTGACTGTATGGCGAACAGTGCAGATCTTGATCAGACTGTACGGATGTGCAGGCTGATCATGATCCACACTGTTCGCAAAGGCAGAATCAGTCGTGCTATAATAATTAAATGGGATAATTAAATGGAAAATCACTGAAAACAGTTAAGTCTAATATTGTACCGTATGTATAACGGAAGAAATGCGGTATAGTAGTTTCTACTGAAGAAATGAAACACGTGCAATAGGCATAACAAAGTCAGCGTGGAGGCTTGAATCCTTTATTTACGCACACAATCATCACGCCAAGAATGAAAATCACCTAACATGTTAAATTTAACCGTAACAATTTTTTTTAATTGGCCACCGGTTGAAAATACTAACGGTGTTTAAAGGAAAGTGAAATATGCATAAGTTGCTTGAATGCATCTGTTCTGATTCTTTTATTGTTCCAGTGTAAATAGCAAAATGTTTCATTATCTCGCATGCTCTACCCGACATAAAAATTTCGCTTGTACGGTACTGGTAGAAGAGCAACAACTCGACTGAAAGGAAGACTAACGACTCGAACAGAGTTGTCGTTCTTCCCTTAACATATTTTAGAAAATGACCTTCTTAGGACATAAATTATTCCTGATACTATGTCTAAAAACTTCAAGGAGGTGTAGTATCTGGTTGTACAGGTAGGGTGTTGAATTGCACCCCGATCCTGTCAAAATATAAACAGTTTTCTAAAAAAGTTGAGAATGAATTAATCAAAATCAACACTGGCATTAAACCGACCAGGAAATTGTGCTACCATAAATTAAATGCAAAAAACCCGAATCAGTTATATAAGTAAATGTCAACTAAATCTAACAGTGCTTTTTCAGATTTCTATCAGAAATAAAGTCTAAAATTTATACATGGTTGTTTTGTTATGCAGGTGGCACCTTAAATATAAATCCATTCATCCTTTCAAGGGTTATTGAATGGACAACCAAACAACTGCACAAGGAACAGAAATTATTTGGTCACTGTGCACTGGACGTTTGACGTACTGACCTGAAATCAATAATTATGGGTCCTTTACCAATCATAAGTGACCTCCGTTTCAAATGTGATCTTAGACCAAAGCATTCTCTAGTTATTTGGCAAAAACGTTCTACTGTTGTTGGTCAATGTGACCTTGACCTTTGACCTACTGATCTCAAAATCAATAGGGGTCATCTGCTGGTCATGATCAACCTCCCTATTAACTTTGTGATCCTAGGCCCAAGCATTCTCAAGTTATCATCCGGAAACGGTTTAAATGTTCCAGGTCACTGTGACCTTGACCCTGACCCTGACCTACTGACCTCAAAATCAGTAGGGGTCATCTGCTTGTCATGATCAACCTCCCTATTAAATTTTGTGATCCTAGGCCCAAGCGTTCTCAAGTTATCGTCCGGAAACGGTTTAACTGTTCCGTGTCACTGTGTCTTTGACCTTTGACCTATTAATCTCAAAATCAATAGGGGTCATCTGCTGTCATGACCAACCTCCCTATCAACTTTCATTACCCTAAGCAAAATCGTTTTTGAGTTATCATCCGGAAACCGTAGACATGGTCTGTGTCATTTGACCAACTTACTTCAAAATCAATAGGGGTCATCTGCTGGCTATGGTCAACCTCCCTATTAAGTGTTGTGATCCTAGGCCCAAGCGTTCTCAAGTTATCGTCCAGAAAAGGATTAACTGTTCCGGGTCACTCTGACCTTGACCTTTAATTTACTGACCTCAAAATCAATAGGGGTCATCTGCTGGTCATGATCAACCTACCTATTAAGTTTCGTGATCCTGGACCTAAACCGCCCGCCCCGATAGCCTAGTGGTAGAGCGTCCTCTTCGAGTGCGGGAGGTCGTAATTTCGATCCCCGGACGCGTAATACCAAAGACGTGAAAATGGTACCAGTAGCTCCCTTGCTTGGCGCACAGGGAAACTGCAAAAAAGGGAAACTGGCCTCTTCTCACATACCTACGTGGCGATGGATTCCATCAGGAACGAGGTGTCGAGAGTGATTAAAATAGTTGTAGAACTTGTTTCACAATCGACCTAAAATAAATTAGTATAAACAAGGCCCAATAGTTCTCAAGTTATTATCCGGAAACCGTTTAACTGTTCCGAGTCACTGTGACCTTGACATTAGACCTACTAATCTCAAAATCAATAGGGGTCATCTGCTGGTCACTACCAGCCTCCCTATCAACTTTCATGATCCTAGGCCCGTCCGGAAACCATTTAACTGTTGCGGGTCACTGTGACCTTGACCTTTGGCCTACTAATCTCAAAATCAATAGGGGTCATCTGCTGGTCATGTCCAACTTTCCTACCAACTTTCATGATCCTATGCCAAAGCATTCTTGATTTATCATCCGGAAACCGTTTAACTGTTCCGGGTCATATTGACCTTGACCTTTGACCTGATTATCGCAAAATCAATAGGGGTCATCTGCTAGTCATGTTCAACCTTCTTACCAACTTTCATGATCCTGGGCCCAAGCGTTCTTGAGCTATCATCCGGAAACCGATTGGTCTACGGACAGACCGACATACCGACCAACATCTGAAAAACAATAAACCCCTCCCTCTTCGATGGGGAAATAGTCCTGCCAAAAATTGGTGGACTGTTACCAAAATCTAACTTGGCCTGTTAACCAAAATGAATTCAGATGTCAACTCCTGTGTGTGGACAGATAAACAAACCAGTATATCCCCTCCTAAAAATTTTTCATTTTAAGCATAAAAAGGGCCGTAACCGTCAACAAAGACATGAATGTCTCAATAAAAGGGGCATATCTACGTCATTTTGATGACGTATATTAAGTTTTATTCGAACTGGAACATATAAGACAAGAGGCCAAAATGGGCCTAAGTCGCTCCCCTGAAGAGGACCTTAACCATCTGACCCTAAAAGGGACCAAACACCCCAAACTAAACAAATTCATGAGATGACCTTATACTGATGCCACAGACCAGGTTTGGTGAATATCCACTGAATGGTTCACGATAAGTAGTCATTAAAATGAATTTTTACTTTTAGCCCTAGCAACCCTTAAAAGGGGCCAACTGCCCCCATTTGAACAAATTTGAGAGAGGACCTTATAATGATCCTACAAACCAAGTCTGATGAAAATCTATCTAGCCATTCATTATGTTGTTTTAAGGTATTTCCAGTTTAAGCTCTAGCAGCCCCTAAAAGGGCCAAGTGTCCCCAGTTGAGAAATTTTGGTAAAGGGCCTTATAATAATGCTACAAATCAAGTTTGATGAAGATCCATCAAGCAGTTCATGAGAAGTCTTTTGAAGGCATTTACTTTTTTGTTCTAGTGTCCCCTAAAAGGGGGACAGACTGCCCCCATTTGTACAAATTTGGGAGAGGACCTTATAATGAAGCTACAGACAAACTTTGATGAAGATCCATCAAACTGTTCTTGAGCAGAAGTCTTTTAAAAGTACTTTCCATTTTTAGTTCTAGTGGCCCAAGTGCCCCCAATTTGAACAAAATCGGGAGAGGACCTTATAATAATGCCACAAACCAACCTTGATGAAGATCCTTCTAGCAGCTCATGAGAAGTCATTTAAAGATATTTCTAATTTTGGCTCAAGCGGCCCCTAAAAGGGGCCAAGAGCCCCCATTTGAATAAAATTGGGAGAGGACCTTATAATGATGCTACAGATGAAATTTTATGAAGATACATTAAGTGGTTCATGACAAGAAGCTTCTTTAAAGGCATTTATATCTTTAGTTCTAGTGGACCCGAAAAGGGGCCAAGTGCCCCCATTTGAACAAATTTTGGAGAGGACCTTATAATGATGCTACAGATCAAATTTGATGAAGATCCAGTAAGTGGTTCGTAAGAAGCCCTTTAAAGTCATAATTTCTATTTTTAGTTGTAGTGGCCCCTCAAAGGGGCCAACTGCCTCCATTAGAACAAAATTTGGAGAGGACCTTATAATGATGCTTAAAGACCAACTTTAATGAAGATCCTTCCAGCGGTTCACGAGAAGAAGTCGTTTAAATGCATTTCTAATTTTTGGCTCTAGCGGCCCCTAGAAGAGGCCAAGTGCCCCCATTTGAAAAAAACTTGGGAGAGGACCTTACAATGATGCTACAGACCAAGTTTGATGAAAATCCTTCAAGCGGTTCATGAAAAGTTGTTTGAAGGTATTTCTAATATTGGCACTAGCGGGCCCTAAAAGGGATCAGGTGCACCAATTTGAACAAACTTGGCAGAGGACCTTATAATAATGCTACAGACCAAGTTTTATGAACATCTTTTAACAGTTGATGCCGACGAAGCGGTTTAAAGGTATTTCAAATTTTGGCTCTAGCTGTCCCTAAAAGGCACCAAATGCCACCATTTGAACAAACTTGGGAGAGGACCCTATACTGATGCTACAGATCAAGTTTGAACAAACTAAAGAGGGGGCCATGCAAGAATGCTACTAACCAAGTTTGGTGTAATTCTGACCAGTAGTTTCAGAGGAGAAGATGTTTAAGAGAAAAAGAGGATGCCCGACCATCCACCTATACTAATAACTCACCCTAAACCTTGGGTTCAGGTGAGCTAAAAATGTGATGGATGGACACTTCAACACTATATACCTCCCAGGGGCATAAAAAGAACCTTTAATAAAATAAATATAAAGAACAAAGCTGAATATTTGCGTTGTAATGTTTAATTCTTCATTTTATTCAAGCAATAATCATCAGACTGTTGCATGATAATTGATATAGTTATAGAAAAATCGACATAGCATTTTGTAAATATAACTTGAGGCTAATAATGTACAACATTCTTTTACAGAACAACAAACACTGGGTATATATATATATTATATGTATGAATGCAGGAAAACTATCCTGTACTCTATAAAAACTCACTTAGTAACAACAGTGCATATACACATTCTACTCGATAGAATTTTAGAAGTAACCAGACTGGATTCTATCAACCCCACCCCTGCCCCCACCCACATTTTTAAGAAATTATTATTTATGCCAAAGTCCTTTTTCCAGAAACATGCATATGTCTGCAGAATACGTTTTCAAACCACCACAAAAAACTTTATACTTGTATTGTTTTAAAGAACTTAGAATACAGTAACAAACATTATCTTCTAGCAGCAAGCTCCAAGGAAAATGCCGAAATACTAAAGCTATTGAAAGAAACCGATTTTAAATCATCAAAAATCTTAAAAGAATGTTTTATAAGTTAAAGCACTAATTCACTGACGAAGGTACAATTTACTACATGCCTAACCAAAATCGAAACCATTTCTACACATTTCAATGATTATAAGATTTTTCTGTGTGTAAATACTGGCCCAAAATCCAAATATCTCCATTTCTTCCATTTGACTACATTTTGAAACATGCCGCTTCAAACCAACTATTGATGGCCACAATCACTTCGATTTCCATGATTTATTTATTTTTACAAGAGTAAAAGAACTCATCTGAAACAAACATCATCTATATAATATGTGTTCCAAAATGTTGCAATCATTTTGGTATATACGTACACCCTTATATAATACTCGTTCATTATGCCAAATATTATTCTGTTACTTTAATTTGTCTCGAATATGTATTGCACATAAAACCAATGTCCCCATTCCAATATCCACTAATGGGAACCAATTCTAGACCCTTTTTTTCTAAAATTCTGCTCCCAGTGAAATGATTTTTTAAGAATTCACTTAAATGTTTTGTCACCATAAAATTGACAATTTTGCATAAGAAGTTTTTATTGAAAGATAACGTTTATTATTCTGTCATGTTGCACATTTTTCAGGCATTTTAATGGTCATCATACAATTGTTATCCAAAATGTCAACAACAAAAAACTTGAAAATATTATAATTTATCATAAATCAACAAAACTCTTAAAATTGGAGAAGTTTACAATAATGGTCCTTTTCGAGGTGACAACTCGCCGGAGTAAAACGTTCATTTGGGACAAGTTTCGGAAATTTCAGATAAAAAGACCTGCTCTAAAATATCAAAATAAGGTCTTTTTAATAGGTTAAAACATGTACTGTCCTTCATGTACAGCCTTCTTGTTTGCAGGTATGGTGGTCTTTGACACAAAGTTCAACTGTAAACAACAATACTTGCATCAAAACTTCCATCTCGGATCATAAATGAAATATGTTCCCATGGTAACAACTCTAGATTAATAAATCCTTCAAACAAATTATCATCTAAATAAAATTCAAAACTCAAATTGCGTATTCATCATAAAATACATAACTACATGGTTTCTTTGGGGTATATATCTAAAAAAAAATCATAAAAACATAACAAGATTGAAAATATCAACACTCTTAATGAAATCCTGTATAAAGCACATTTCTGCTGCATGATGGGTTTTGCTATGTCAATTTTAATATTAGTATTACAATGTATTAAATGAACACAATCACAGTGTAGTTTAAACATTATATTTTGTATATATAATATATATATATAACATAAAGCACTATGAATCTAGTCCCTAAAAAGTTAAGGGATAACATGACAATTGTTAATATACTGATGGAAAAACCGACTTTACATAAAATATCGAAAGGTTAATGTATGTGTGAGGTGTGCCTTCTTGCCATAATAGCATACTTAAATGTCATAATGGCTAGAGGAATTTAGCCTGTGGGCAATTATGAAACTGGGTTTGCCATTATGGCCAGGAGATACCGGTATGCAAAAAAGCCGTTACTTGACCTTTTTTTATTGTACAGGTTGCTATATACCATCACCGTGAGAAAACACTGATAATTTGACAGGTACAAAGTATTGGCACACAGTTGCAATATCATTTGACCAATTCAAATGATTTTTGTGTATTTGAAAAAAAAAAACTTGTTACCATCTATAGCAAGGCATACTGTTCACTAAGTTAACTGCCCTTGACTGCTATTGGTTAAAGAAATAGAACATTTTCATGTGAGGAAGCCAAATTGCTTTGTTTTTTAACTTTTTATATCAAATTACTAGCAAACAAAAGTGCTTTCTAAATTTCAAAAATCCTAACATAAACTTAAGAGGCCTGCCCCTTCAAAAAGAAAACACTATAAATATATGCAGACATTAACATATATACAATTAGAAAATATCAATGGGCAGAAATACTTTTCAGCTGGGAAAACTTGCACATTTTCTAGATCAGAAATATTCAAACATCACAAACTCAAGTGGTTAGGAAGTTATTGTTAACTTTCTAAGTTAAAGGAAGGCGATTCCAACCCGTGTGGTTAGGAAATTATTCTTAACTTTCAAAGATAAAGGAAGGTGATTCCAACCCGTGTGGTTAGGAAATTATTCTTAACTTTCAAAGATAAAGGAAGGCGATTCCAACCCCTGTGGTAAGAAAATTATTCTTAACTTTCAAAGATAAAGGAAGGCGATTCCAACCCGTGTGGTTAGGAAATTATTCTTAACTTTCAAAGATAAAGGAAGGTGATCCCAACCCGTGTGGTTAGGAAATTATTCTTAACTTTCAAAGATACAGGAAGGTGATCCCAACCCGTGTGGTTAGGAAATTATTCATAACTTTCAAAGATACAGGAAGGTGATCCCAACCCGTGTGGTTAGGAAATTATTCTTAACTTTCAAAGATACAGGAAGGTGATCCCATCAGTAAATAACAATGTGGATGAAATATTGATCAACATGAGTAAATATCTATCTACATACAATACATAGTATATACAAACAAAATTTCCATTTACAAAATATTACTAGAAATCAACAATAACGTTTAATATACATGGTTTTATGAGTTTTATAACACATGTGTCATTCTATACAGGTTTTAGTACACATAAACTGGTTGGGAACCAGCATCTGGACTGGACCAGTTTCATAACCTCTGGACTCTCATCGAGGCATGGAGATAATACTACATCTGCACAATATTTCTAATCCTTAGCTGCTAAATTTCTAAAATGGACTAGTCCATCATTCAATTTGGGCAATACCATTTATTATTCTAAGGGGTGTTCACTGAAAATAAACTGACTGAATAGCGAACAGTGCACGGATGTGCAGACTGATCTTGGTCTGCACTGGTCGCAATGGCAAAATCACTTGCCGCCAGCAGGCAAAAGGTTAATTTGTTCAGGTACCAAAAAGAAAGAATTAAACTGGATATTAGATCTGTGCTTAAGACACAGGTTACTTTTAATTTCAAAGTATAATTTGCATTTTGGCTGTCAGTTTTTGTGCTATTTTCACACTAGAACTAAAGTATTCCTTAAGTCGAAATTTCGAATTAAAGATATCTAACTTACATTGCTTCTGCTGTTGCTTTTGACAGTCAAGTTATCTTAAATATGCATTGCTGGAAAATTAAAGACTATTTGGAGAAAATTACTACTTTTTATGAAACAACTGAGCACCATACATCACTAAATGATGCTTGCTACACTTTTAGATGCAGTAGGAGCTAAATTGATGCAGAGTGCATTTCTTTTATGTCAAATAATTTCTAAATAAATAATGACGAAAAAAACATGGAATTAGTCCGGTTTCTGGTTCCCAGCCAGTATTGTATGTCTGAATGCTTCCAGGTTTTGTAACACTTATTCCGAGTATGATTCTACAGTTTCTGTTTAACATTTATTTTTAGTGTAACTTTATACAGTAACACATTCTAAAGGTACTTAATTAAAATGTTTGAACTAGCACTATATATCATTTTCAATGGTAGAAGGCCTGAGGTTCTGAAATTCACATAATCCATTTCCTACGTGAATATGCTCTGGTTTTGTATTAGGTGTATTATGTATTTAAGATGTATATACAGACTTTTTTTTTTTTTGAAAGCTGGTGGTCTACAAACAGAAATGGGCTCAAACCAAGTTTAATTCTAACTATAAATTGTACATGTCAAGGATATACTGCAGCCCAAAGTTTATACTTAAATTCCCATAAAATTTCAGTAAAACATCAAAACTGATGAGGCCAAAGGCAGACATAATATAAAGATTTCTCAAAGACAATAAAATTAAATCAACATTTCTAAGGAATAATTTAGTTAAGTTACCTCAGTACTGCTTTAAATATATATTTTCTGACCTTTAACAAATGATTACACCCTTGTATAATAATACCACCCACTCTTTATTTCATACAAAAGAGAGTAACCACATACAGACATGCATTTGTGACAAAAATGAGATGGCAACTTGTAAATCTGTAACCATATTAATCTGCTGGCTAGCCAGACACTCTAATTTTTTTGGAGCTACATCAACAAGGCACAGAAGTCTGTTGGGTGTAACTTCAGCATGCCCACTCTTATTATGAAGGGAAAGAGAATCTACAGTGAGAGTACTTTCATTTTTGTAATTTTTTAAGAGTAATGGACATCTAGGCAGTTAAAATTTGGAAGTGTTAAACATTTTTCTAATGGTGTGGGTCACAGACCACTAAAATCTATGAGCTCTACTCATCATATAAAAGCACTGACTACTATATGTTACTGATTGAGGCATTTAAAATAAAGCTGAAGGCAATCACAGGACATACTGAAAAACAGGATTCTCCTTAATTAAAAACCTTGAACAAAACAAAAACCAGCTGTTCACAAAAATTTAAAGACTTAAAACTCTAAATATTATAACGACAACTGGCAAACATATTTATATAAATGATTAAGTTTCAATGCTAGTGTTTCTCATCAAGCAAAGCATTTTGCCAATGTGCAACTTGTTCATCATTAAATATCTAATGGCTATTTTGGATACAAAATTTATTTAATGTCTCGATTCACTACAATAACATGAAAGCCTTAACCATTACAAACACATGGAATTTAAACTGAAATTCAAACTATGCCATTATCACCATGGCTTACACCTTCATTTTACAGGCAAACACATACCTCCTACCACATTCCACACACTTTTTAGCCCTGTTTACAGGTTAATTGTTTGACATTTCAACATAGGGATTTGATATTGTTGACACAGTTAACATTTTTCTCCTTGGTGCATCTAACACACAGCCAAAACCTTCAAAAAGAGCTTCCATTTAGTTACTCTTCCCATTAAGCTAACTAAAAACAAATGGATGGCACAGTCAGAGACATTTCAAACACTTTCAGACAACTGGCCATTTAAACTGTTTATCCAGTCAAATTGGCCACTTAGCCACTTTTTTTCAAACCATTTGGCCACTTAAGCCACTTTTATCAAAAACTTCATAGTTTTGGGCAAATCCAGATCCGTACACTACAGTTCTTGATCTCCTGCCAATACGTCTGAACTTTACCCTCCCTGTTTAAGTATAACTGCCAAAGTCAAACATCATTTACCTCAATAAATGCAACCCATTTCCATATTACTAAGGATCACATTCAACCCAACAGATAAACAAAACAGTATCATTATTACATTGAATGCTACAACTGTTCCTATTTCTACCTCCTGATAAAAATGTAGTATATTGCATGATTATACACATTTTATTCTTCACTTTACATATACATATATTCTTGCCTCGGGACAGATTATTATATACCATTATTTACAAAACAGGGATATGTATTTCATGGCTATGCAGGACAGAACTCTTGATTTTTCTATAAAATGTCTAACAGTTCCGCTCAAACTTGTTCACTTGACTGTGTCTCATTTAAACTTTTAACAGTGTCATCATTCTTTATTTCACTTATATTATCTTCTGGGTCTGAATAACAGATGTCTTTCTGTTTCAGCATCATATCTGAATCATCAATTTCTATATTATTATTAGACTGCTCTTTATTTTCACTATCAACTGTATCTATTTCAGTATTACACTTTGCTAAATTTTCAATGTTTTCTGAACCTTCATTTATTACTTCTTTAGTTTTACTATCTGTCTCAATACCACCTGGATCCTCAGTGATTTCTGTATTATTTCTTTCCTCTTGGCCTTCAATGGCATCATGAAAAACTTCTCCATTTTCTTTTTTATCACTACTAGCGTCAGTGTCACTGTCACCTTCAGTATTTGCATCAACTCTTAATCTATCCATCACATCATCAGTTTGACCTGTCAATTTATTATCACCATTATCAATATCATCAACATCATGCTCTTCAGTCATTTCATCTTCAACCCTACCACTTCTATTTGTATCTTCATCCTTATTGTCATTATCATCATCATCATCATCATCATCATCACTGTCATCTTCTCCTTCATCTTCATCACTTTCATCATTATCAGGACCAGTGATTTTAACTATTGGTGTATCAATATCAAGGTCTTCCATTTGATCCTCATCTGGTGGTTCCATCTCGTGCAGTTCTTCCTCGACAGCTTCCACTTCTGCTTCTTCATAATTACCCATTTCATCACTTCCTATACCAGATATTTCAGTAAGTTCAAGAGCTGAATCGGCATCCACCAAGGTGTCCATTGTTCCTGGAGACACCTCATTAAGCGTCTCCAACTCACTAACAATTTCTGGTTCTATTGGAAGGCCTGGCATACCATCCTCAGTTACTTCTGAAAACAAAAACGAGCTGAAATTATTGCCTATTAACTATTTCAGTGTATATACAAATATGCTTGTAAAATTAACAATAAACCTTGCTTCAAAATATTCTGAATTTCCTTTAGGGTCCAACATTATAGAACTGGACTTGGAGACAGTCTACAAACTCTAGCAACCAATATCCTGTTTCTGAGCACAATCACGAAAGCTAACAATGGTAACGTTGTTTTCGAAGGTGGATTTTAAAATTCAGATTTATAATCTTGTTGCTATGATATGAAACACGAGTTCCTATTTTCAAGAATCTAGTATGATTTTTAACAGTCAATTTATTTACCTGTTTCTTGTTCATCGGTTTGTTCACTATCCTCTTTGTTCTCATCACCCTCTGACTCTGACACTGTTGATGTTTCTGAAACAATGCTGGCCGGACGTTCTGGTTTCTCTTCGGTGACTTCTGGCTCACCGTCCTCACCTTTCTCTTTCTGTGCCTCCATCTGCATTTTCTGTATACGTCGCAGACGATTCAACTCCTCTTGCGCGAACTTCAGCTCCCGGCGTAAACGATCCCTTTCCTCATCTCGGCTATTCACTGCAGCCTGTAATCATAAGTAAGGTTAGTAATTCCGCTAGGTATGAATGAAGGAAAAATTATACAAGCTTTTTTAATACACATACTACTTGACAGTAAAAAAAAGGACTTTCTTAAAACTAACAGAATATGCTGTCATCCTAGAAATTGAAAATTCCCAGAAAAGATAACCAAAATATGAGAAGTTATTAATATTAAACTCACAAATTTTATTGTATCATATTTTCTTTGATTCCGCTTAACTTCGTCATTTTATTAATATTTTTTGTAATTATCATGCTAAATAAGTCTTATGCAAAATCAAAAATTAACAAAAAATTGGCAAAAACGGGCAAAAACTATGTATCAAAAATGTAAATAAATGAAACACAAAATTAATCAAACATATACTTGTAAATGTTGTTATTAATAGTCAATTCAGATCTCCGATCTATATAATATAATACCTTGTCGTTATATTTCTGTTTAAAAGTAGTTGCTAACTAGTGATACAAACTGACATTGTCCTCTAACATGTCCTAGACTCATTCTTCTAGCTAGTTAGTTCTCTACAAATCTAAGATACAAGTCTGACTGGATGGCAAAATAATGCCATGTTTGGAGCTCTGCTATCGAGTCTCGGGAGCTTCCTTTTCACTAAAAACAATACTGATCTTGGAGAGAAAAAAAACTACATGATGGCATAAAGAATTAAAGGTGCTTTTAAAGTGAAAAAGGCTTGCCAACAAAAATTCAAATTCATTTGCATTGATTGATACACATAAGAGCATAAACACAGAAATAACTGGTGTTGTGCGAGCCCTGAAAATATGGCAAGGAAAACACAAACGTCCGTTCTATTACAAGATTGCTTTACAGCTTTATGTTCACTTTCATTACTGAACAGTGTTCAGTGAGGTCTATCCGAGTATTCTACTGCACAAAATAAATTGCTTCTCAAACTGAAAATGTAAAGTCTACACCCTGCTGTTTATATAGGTTTGGGGTAGAGAAATTATTGCAGAAAGATCATGTTGCTCTATGCTTGCACTTAGCTGAAACTAATATTCATTTACTCTACCTTGCATAGCATTTTTTAACCAAACTTCTAAATAAAATTTTACACCAGTCAAAAAATTTCATTCAAATGTAATACTGAACCAGTCTGTTATTAGTCTAGCAAAATAAGGTACCAGTCAGTTTTGTTGTAAACATACTTTGGTACCAGACAATATTAAGACATCTGACAGAGAATTTTGAGATTTGAAATGTCTCAATATGCAGTAAGAAGCAATTAGCTATAAATAGTTGTCCAAAAAATGTATCACAAATATTTGTGATACCGTAATATACCGATTTTTAAGCGAGTTTTTATATAAACCTGTACCACAAAGATGCCTCAAACCAAGGCGAAGAATGAATGAACAGAAACAGTGTGATGATTTAGAAGTTTAGTTAAACAAAGAATATGTTGTCAGTTTGAGTTGGAACAAATTTTACATTAATTTAATTATCAAGTTTTTAAATAGAATAGTGTAGAATTTAAATTCAAAATATATATCAGTTACAAAATTATGTTAGCTAAGTTTTGTTAACCTAATGAACACTAAAATAGTTATTTAGCTTAGAACATGACTGTGTGGAATATCCCTGCATCACCTGCATTCTTGACAGGTGTCTGGGAGGAAGAAATTTGGTGCAACTAGTACCGAGTGATGTAGCATTACAGAGGTGCTCCCCAAACTGACAATCCAAATGAAATCATGCATACATTCATGTTCACACCAGCAAAACTTCAGAATAAGCAAGACAGCCACAGGGGGGAAACTACAAGTACTAGCTACACCCTATACACAGTAAATATAAATCATGAAACTGACTGGTTGTAATTTTGGTATAGCACCCACTATAACAACTGAGAGCTATGTAATAACAACATGTAATTTAGACACTTCTCACAACTGGAATGGAAAGCCATGTGTTTCTTAGGTGCTACACCAATGGCCACAGAATGCTAAAATAGCTTATTAATACACAGTTATCATTAATGGCCTACTGTCTTTAAATATTCACATATCTGTCTGAAGCTGTCGGCTATCAAACGCAAATTTTAACTTTAATCAAAACCTTTGTATTTAAATAGTACAGAGATGTGTAGCGCACATCAAAATCAAATTGTAAGGCCTATTTCAATGCTTTTTGTATCTGATGCTGGTTTACAATAACCCAACTGTTAAAAAGAATTTGCCCTTCACATACATTCTACCATGTTGTGCAGCCAATATGGCAAAAAATTCAGTCTGAACACACTTGGACATGTCTTGAAATTTCATATCATTGTACACGAACTTGTAATATATCTACAAATATTGTATGATAAGATTTATTAACATTTTTTTCTGAAGAATATTATGAAAATTTCTTGATTTAATTTGCTATCAAAACAAGAGTTGTCCGTAAGACAGCGCACTCGACTTTTCTCGGTGCCTGACTCTGAATTAGAGCTTTGCCAGTAAAAACTTTAATAAAAAAATTCTATGTTAAAAAGGGGCATAACTCTGACAAAATTCAATCAGAGTTGTTTCTCCTGGTGTAGACTTTGATAGTAAATAAGTATTTTAAGTTTCAAGTCAAAAGCTTTGATAGTAACAGAGATATTTCACTTTATCAAAAACTTTAACCAAAAAATTCTAAGTTAAAAAGGGGCATAACTCTATTAAAATTCAAACAGAGTTATGGGGATTGTTTCTCCTGGTGCAGACTTTGATAATAAGTCACTATTTTAAGTTTCAAGTCAAAAGTTTTGATAGTAACAGAGATATTTCACTTTATCAAAAACTTTAACCAAAAAATTCTAAGTTAAAAAGGGGCATAGCTCTAATAAAATTCAAATCAGAGTTATGGAGATTGTTTCTCCTGGTGAAGTCTTTGATAGTAAATAATTATTTTAAGTTTCAAGTCAATAGCTTTGATAGTAACAGATATATTTGACTTTATTAAAAACTTTAACCAACGGCAACGCCGACACTGAGGCGAGTGCAATAGCTCTTACTACTTTTTCTTCGAAAAGTCTAGCTAAAAACTACATCCTTTATTCCAACAAAAATATATCACAGAGGGGATATACTTCCATCAAATATATCGACACAAAATATCATTAAAATCGCACAAAGGAAATATAAATCGGAACTATCTATACAGTCAGTTTGTAGGCCATACCATATGCCACCAATGAAATAGACAACACATTATTTCAAGGGCTATCAATACCACTCCAATACAGATTAGCACAGTGCGCAATTGCTTATATTTAGCATTGAGTATACATATTTTTGTAAGTTATTTCTTTTAAAACTGGTAAGATACATGGGGATAAAAATGTGAGAAAAAAAAATGAAATTAAAAATAAACACTAAGCATTAGTAAAAACTCTCAACTGTTTCCAGCCAGAAAGACTTTGGCGATATATTATTCCTGTATATTAAACTATTAACTGCAGCCATCTTTTGTTTACTCTAAACATTTGCTGGCAAATATACACTGAACTTTTCAAGTAACCATGGCAACGACAAATATCTATATGATTAGAATCAACAAAAGACTGAGACATTTCAGCATAAAAAAACAATGCTAGAACAAGTATCTCCTTCCCTATGCCAAAGATAGTGAAAGCTGGAATTCAGTCAAAGGGTAAGTGTTATCATTTCGGCTGAAGGTATGTTCCATATAGATCAAAGTTACCATTCACATTATTTGAAAAGTCCAGTGTACGCTGTGTTAAGGCAAGGCAGAGCAAGAGTTAATTCGAGTAACAAGTATTTTCTGGCATATCAACCCTTCAGTCTACTGTAACCATGGAAACATAACGTTTCAGAAAAATTAGGGTTCCAAAGGAAAAACGCCAGGCATTCATCTTGTATCCATTTACTACAATATCAAATGCTGGACAGTAGCTGGTCATACTGCTGAAAATTGCAAATAATCTATAAAACCATGCTCAGTCCATCATTACAGTAGCTTACACGTGTATGGCATATAGGAAACATGTTTTAGTGTAAAATATAAACACTATTAATAGTACACTGCTTATACATCTATATCTCAAATTTTCTATAAATATGTTTTTTCTACTATTTCATTATTTTTTTTTTTTGCAATTCCTATATGCCATTGCTGAGTGCATGACTGAAGGGTGCTGGTTGCCTAGCAACTGGGTGCCCTGACCTGTGTCATGGGAGTCATGGTGGCAGTAGCCCTGGTTTGAGCCTAAACAAAACACAAATTAGACATGTACATTTGAACAAGGACAAAACAATCGCGACAGGTCTATATATACATTATACATGCCTTAACATGGTTTACAGAATAAGAGACCACGTAGTCAAGGGTCGTGGGTTATAACATCTGTTTGCAGACTGGTTGAAAAACTCAAGCGTCTGACTGGTTGTTTTCTGAGCACTATTTTGAAACTAACAATACACGGTTTCATTAACATGGAGCCAGGTAACAAACTTCTACTATGCAGTGTCAAGACAATGACCCCTAAAACATGTGGCTTTACAGCTTATGAAGATCAACATTACACTATAAGTGGAACAATTTTGTCTTTTTTTCTTTTAGTTGTAAGGTTCTGTTTGTTTGTGCCAAAACATATATGAAGAAATAGAAACAAGAGGGTCACTGACCCTAAAGCGCTCACCTGTGTAAAAGGCTTCAAGTGTGTGTGTTTAAGTAGGTTTATATCAATAACAAGGCTCCTGCTATTATGAATTCAGAGAAGAAGATATACAACTGATGATGTTGTTCCAATGCTCTGGATTTACCATTTTGATGCACAGGCACTGGTCCAGTATATATTTTTTTTTTGTTTAATATAAAAATCTCTTTTTTTTTTCAAACAATTAACCTTTTATAATTATGTTAGTCAAATGAAAAAAAATTGATGACAAAAAGTCTGGTCACAGTATCATATACATGTACATTGAAAAGGTAAACAATGCGAGCGTAACGCTATGGGAAGCTACTCGGCAAACTTGTAGAACATTTCAAAATCGGATTTTATACACTTGCAGCCGCTACCTGCATGATCACACCTTTGAAACATTTTAAGCCTTCCATAAATACTAAACTGACACTATAAATTGCTTTGAAATACACAGTACAAGTCTCTACGCAATATTTCAGTCATCCCGGGTGATTTCATTCCGGATAGCGGACGTGTTCCTGGTTTTTATCACTTCGTTTGGCAGCTGCTTTTGGAGGAGATGTCCTTTAAAGAAATTGTGGACTACAGACAGACAACGGGACAGACAGACGACGGACGGCTGACACAGCGTGATCACAATAGCTCACCATGATCACTTTGTGCTCAGATAAGCTAAAAAAAAGGTCTTAAAAATATGACATGGACAAGTTAAACCAGGTAACAAAATGTGTGTGTTGCACGGTACACAATACAAAGTGACTAAAGCATACACAAGCTTCACACCACAGTTTGAAATATGAATTTTACAAAAATCACACAATTTTTGCTCTTCCATTTTTTAATTAGAAAAGTAACAAACTCCTCCATTAAACAAGGCTTAATGCGAACAAATTGGTTCCTTTAATACAATAAAGCATGTATTGATAAAGTGTAATAAACGGTCGACTATCCTGGGGTATGACGCTTCATATTTAAAACTTGGAAACACTGCTATTAAGCACGGCTATACCCAACTTTCACAACCAACTACAGGTGTAGAAAGCCTGCCATGCAAATCTTTCTGTCTACAGTCCAACATGTATAATTTATCAGCTCCTTTTATATTATCTGAACAATTTATGCAAGGGAAACTACTTTTAATAAAGTGCTTGCACTTGCAGTTGCATTATGTTTTATACCATTTAACTAATTGGAAATTTTACAATCATTAACAATGGATTTTAATTTCATTTCATAAACTCATGCGTGTAAGGCATCTTTTTTTCATTCTTGGTGTCATGATTGTTAAAACTATTTCAAATATGGATATCCTAACAGGGACAATGTTTTACAGACTTCAAGCATTATAGAAAGTTAGAAACACCTATGTTAACTAGTTAAATGTAAAAAGTTTGGAAAATTTATCTACTTAGGCCTATTCCACACGCACTATATCTAACAAAAGAGGTTCTAATGAAGAAAATCTCTGAATAATTTGAAAACCAGCCTGTTCACTACAGGTACACATATTTTCGAAAATAGATAAATTTATCTACATACGGAAACTTTTGTGTTACTTAGAAAATTTCTTATGAAAATTTAAAATTTCTTATGAAAATATTTATATACGTTTGCAAAACAGAATGCACAAATGTAGGCGTACACACTGGCTCACATGTACTGTCCACTTTGGCCACCGTATGTCAATTTACCGAGGCAGCCATGCTTTATCAATTTAATGAGAAGAAATGTATACAGCAAAACTGCTGTGTATAACAAAACTGTGTATACACAATATGTATGTATTCAGAAAGTACATGTGTAAACACAGTGGAATACTTACCAGCAGATTTGTAAGAATTTGATTCATTCTGTTAGCCATGTCACGCAGTCGTTCCATCGGAATTGGTAAACTCATGTCCTCCACAGATTCCACGTGCTCGCCCGCTGTTAAAACAATAAATATCACAAAAAACATAAACCCATTATTAAACTGTTTTAAAAATATCAAGATTTGCATGTCTGATGCAAATCTGTATGGCATTCGACTCATTTTTGTATTTTTGTACTTATCTGTCACTGGTTGTAGAGTCAGATGGGAATATCAAGTTCAAGGGTAACTATTCTGGAGGTGATGGGATTCTGCCGACCTACCGTTAAAACTTTAACCCCAAGAGCCGGATATTCTCAACTGCAACTAAACTCATGTGACTATTTTTCCTGCATACTGTTGCAGAAAAAATAAAGAAAAATATATAGATATATTATTTGTAGTCCTCTTTATAGTGGAATATTTAAACAAAGCATGAGAAATTATTGTCTATTAACAGAAATGGTGTAAGTATGTTTCAAAGATGCACAACAACAAGGTTCTGGTTTGGCATCATCATTTGTAGCAGAACATTATAATGTGTATTCTTAAGAGCAACTAAAAAGGCATCTGATTTTTATAGAATTTCACATAAAAACTATAATAATCAACACAAAAATCTTAGTCATTATTAACAGCGCAAAAGTCATCTGGCATTTTGCCAGCGTGGGTAAAATTCTCTGGAAATGCTAGTCTGGTGTGCAAGATTTTTATCTCATGTATACATGTACTGGAGTCAGAATTTTATGACAAACTGGGCAAATAAGTAATCAGTGCTTTTTAGATTTCAAATTGATTCTATTTATGTGTGCATAAATACATACATATTTCATTCTAAACAGTATCTTGTTTTCACAAAATAACTCACAATTTCCCCTTAGATTTGCCTGTCATCAGAATATGTTACGTTTTACAAGACTTACGATTTAATCGGATAAGATCAGCAGAAGAAAGAAAAATGCCAGTTCAATATTTACAGATACATTTAGTATTCAGATAATAATATAAACAATGCCCCCTCCCCAACCTCCCATCACCTCTAAAAAGTATTTGAGAGTAGATTAGCAGCCATTGACCTGCCCTACATATCTAGCACATGAATTCAGGCATCATATATAGGCATATCACACATGCAACCGGCAGTTAATACATCATCTCACACGTTTATATCTAACAAAAGTGGGTGGGGTAAAAATTAAAACAGCTCTGAACAAGCTGTTACACTTGTTTGTTGAAATGTCCACTATCTCTACAGGTGGGAATTTCTCATATTACAATATCTTACATATATACAGAGTTAGTAGTCACTGTTTGCAAAAACAAATCTTTGTAGAGCCAATGCAAATAGATTGCATTTGCTAAATGGTTTTATTAGCATGCACATAAAACAATTCTGATTTAATCATGCCTTAAAGTTCCATACTGACTGCTGTTTCACACCACTTTTTCCATTATCTCTTACAATATATAAATGGTACAGCGAGGATCACTTATGTGGAAAAAAAACGAGCTGACTCCAAACATCACTATTCTAATTTACAATTTTCAGCCTACTTTAACCTGTGCACAATGACTGCCAGCAAATAAAAATACTTCCTGGATCTCTAAAAAGTACTCCTTATGAACAGATTTGACTGTTTTTAATTACAAATATTCTCTGCCTTTGCCTTCATCAATTCATACTTTATGCATATTTTTTTTTTCTTTTGAGTACATGTACATTGTAGTTTACATTCATTATATTTGTATATAATCTTGTGAAGTGAACACTCTGTTGCATCAAGTTTTATAGATAGAGGACTAATGCCCTGACAATCAATATAAGCAGATGTGTGCAAATGTATTAGATCTAAGAAATATGTGACCTACAACAAGTTTTACAAAGATTACAGAGAAATCACACATACAGTCTGTATTTGGTATGACTTGGGGCGGTGTATTTTCCCTCATCATGTTCACTATTTCTGTTGTCTGGTGCTGACAGGCAGCTATCAATTCCTGAGGAACCCCTTCTCCTTCTTCATTTTCTGTTACATCCTGTCAACAATATGAACAAAGTTCTATCAATGATATGAGCCACGCCATGAGAAAACCAACATAGTGCGTTTGCGACCAGCATGGATCCAGACCAGCATGTGCATCCGCGCAGTCTGATCAGGACCCATGCTGTTTGCTAATGGTTTCTCTAATTGCAATAGGCATTGAAAGCGAACAGCATGGACCCTGACCAGGCTGGTCTGGATCCATGCTGGCCGCAAACGCACCATGTTGGTTTTCTCATGATGAGGCTCAATTACAAGATTTCTATTACTAAAATAGCTAGAAATATAAATGACACAAAAGGGCTGAAACTGTGAAATTAATTCACTTAGCCAATCAAGTTAATACTGTAAAATCATTTAATTTCGTGGGCATGAAATTTCGTGGTTTTAGTCAAAACTACAATTTCGTGGGGATATGAATTCGTGGATTTCAACTTTTGAACATAAAATGAATGGGAATTTTACTTATTCGTTGAGATTAAATTTCGTGGATTAACTCAACCACGAAAATTAGTCCTCCACGAATATTAATGATTTCACAGTAAATACAGAAAATGATACCATGTGTAACAAGATCCACTGTAAGCTTCAATAGAAGTCACCATTCAAAAATAGTTACAAAGATATTATTGTTATATAATGTAAGTAAAAATACTTAAGTTAAATTGAGAAGGGTGCAGTAATTTACAAAACAAGAGGGCCATGAAGGCCCTGTATCGCTCACCTGACCTATTGACCTAAAGATCATCAAGATCAACATTCTGACCAAGTTTCATTAAGATATGGTCATAAATGTAGCCTCTAAAGTGTTAACTAGCTTTTCCTTTGATTTGACCCGGTGACCTAGTTTTTGCCCCCACATGACCCAGATTCGAACTTGACCTAAAGATCATCAAGATTAACATTCTGATTAAGTTTCATGAAGATACAGTCATAAATCTGGCCTCTAGAGTCTTAACAAGCTTTTCCTTTGATTTGACCTAGTGACCTAGTTTTTTAACACACCTGACCCAGATTTAAACTTGACCTATAGATCATCAAGATTAACATTCTGACCAAGTTTCATTAAGATATGGTCATAAATGTGGCCTCTAAAGTGTTAACTAACTATTCCTTTTATTTGACCCCCGTGACCTAGTTTTTGACCCGACATGACCCAGATTCGAACTTGACCTAAAGACCATCAAGTTTAACATTCTGACTAAGTTTCATGAAGATATAGTCAAAAATGTGGCCTCTAGAGTGTTAACAAGCTTTTCCTTTGATATGACCTAGTGACCTAGTTTTTGACTCCATCTGACCCAGATTTAAACTTGACCTAAAGATTATCAAGATTAACATTCTGACCAAGTTTCATTAAGATATGGTCATAAACGTGGCCTCTACAGTGTTAATTAGCTTTTCCTTTGATTTGACCCGGTGACCTAGTTTTTGACCCGACATGACCCAGATTCAAAATTGCCCTAAAGATCATCAAGTTTAATATTCTGACTAAGTTTCATGAAGATATAGTCATAAATGTGGCCTCTAGAGTGTTAACAAGCTTTTCCTTTGATATGACCTAGTGACCTAGTTTTTGACCCCACCTAACCCAGATTTGAACTTGAGCTATAGATCATCAAGATTGACCAAGTTTCATTAAGGTATGGTCATAAATGTGGCCTCTAGTGTAAACTAGCTTTTCATTTGATTTGGCTTGGTGACCTAGTTTTTTATCCTACATGACCCAGATTCAAACTGGACCTTAAGATCATCAATATTAACAATCTGACCAAGTTTCATGAAGATACAGTCATAAATGCGGCTTCAACAGTGTTAACAAGCTTTTCCTTTGATTTGACCTGGTGACCTAGTTTATGATCCCAGATAACCAAATATCGAACTCGTCCAAGATTTTATTAAGGGTAACATTCTGACCAAGTTTCATTAAGATTGGGCCAAAAATGTGACCTCTAGAGTGTTAACAAGCTTTTTCTTTGATTTGACCTGGTGACCTAGTTTTTGACCCAGATGACCCAATATCGAACTCGTCCAAGATTTTATTGAGGGTAACATCCTGACCAAGTTTCATTAAGATTGGGCCAAAATTGTGACCTCTAGAGTGTTAACAAGCTTTTCCTTTGATTTGACCTGATGACCTAGTTTTTGACCCCAGATGACATAATATCGAACTCGTCCAAGATTTTATTGAGGGTAACATTCTGACCAAGTTTCATTAAGATTGGGCCAAAAATGTGACCTCTAGAGTGTTAACAAGCTTTTCCTTTGATTTGACCTGATGACCTAGTTTTTGACCCCAGATGACCCAATATCGAACTCGTCCAAGATTTTATTGAGGGTAACATTCTGACCAAGTTTCATTAAGATTGGGTCAAAAATGTGACCTCTAGAGTGTTAACAGTCAAATTGTTGACGACGGACGGACGGACGGACGGACGGACGGACGACGACGGACGCCGGACACAGGGTGATCACTAAAGCTCACCTTTGAGCACTTCGTGCTCAGGTGAGCTAAAAATATGACCACAGTGACCTTGACATTTGGGTTATCTGCAACTAAACAAAATATGTTGGCCTTATTAAGATCAATCTTAATGTGAGGTCTGGTGATAACAGGGGCAGTAGTTAAGAAGACTTAGCAAAAATGAGAATCTAATCAGCACTATTACAACAACAGACCTAAATGACCTTGACCTTTTAGATACCTAAAGTATCAGATGTCTGCTCCTTACCAGAACCAACTCTTTATGTGAAGTTTGATGATAATAGGGGCAGTAGTTAAGAAGATTAGTGAAGTTGAGAAGCTTGTCATAAACTTCAACCTGAATGCAACAGTGACACCGACACCAAGGGGATTACAACAACCCTGCTTTTTCTTTGAATAGTCATGCTAAAAGAAATAATCTTATGTGAACCCCTCTGAGCAGAGGAACTGAACTATTTGGAAAATTGAAACTGCATGAAGATTTTTAATTAAATCCCTCTATGACGTATTCTTGAAAACCACATATCTTCTGCAAGTTGGCAACCAAAATGTGAATATTCAACATTTAACAAAGTTTAACAAACTGTTCTGAGATTACGGGATTAAAAGTAAGCAACCCTGACCACACAGTTCACAGGTCTTAATTCAAATCAATATGGTAAGATTACCCCATATCTTAATTAATCTTCAAAATTGCCATCATTTTCTCTCTAAAATATTTCCAACATAATTTGGTAATTTTATATGTTATCTAGAGATTGCTTACGAAAAAAAAGCATGTCTCCCCATATATACTGCTTCATTTAATCAGCTGGGTGAAGGATGTGCAGTATCTAGCCAATAGTATAAAGATGTGTACTAGGAAAGGCAGACCGAAGCAGTATGTTTAAGATATAATTTTGTGGAGCTGTTTGTTTATTTATTTATTTTGTTGAGTTTAACATCGCACCAACACAATTATAGTTCATATGGCGATTTTCCAGCTTTGATGGCGGAGGAAGACCCCATGTGCCCCTCCGTGCATTATTTCATCATGAGCGGGCACCTGGATAGAACCACAGACCTTCCATAAGCCAGCTGGATGGCTTCCTCACATGAAGAATTCAACGCCCCGAGTGTGCTCGAACCCACATCGATGAGGGGCAAGTGATTTGATGTAGAGCTGTTTAAGAGAAATAGTCTGGATAAACTATTGATTTGTTGAACATATCCATACATGACTTTTAAGGGGTCATATCTCATCCAAAATGTGATCCCCTGCAAAATGAAAATATGCAAATCTAGCCAAAAATACTGCTTTCCTACCAAGTTTGGTTGAAATCCTACCAGTAGTTTCAGAATTGTCCATACAAAATTTAAAGCCGACCGACAGACAGACAAGACAAAATCAATATATTTTCCCACACTTAGGGGAAATGAAATTAAAAATCATATGCTCTATTGTGAGAACAAGCTAGGACACATATTCTCTTAGAAGTCACTTGCTGGAGAGAATGTTTGCTAGATGAAATAGCTTTTCAGTCTAGTAATTCTTATGATTAACCCTTAACAAAAACTTGACCGTACAAATGAATGAAGTTACTGTCTTACCTGAACTTTATCTGCTATATCATTAGGGCTGACGTTAAGTAGTTCAGCAATAAGACCTTGCCTCTCTTCTAGAACTGCTGCTAAATGTTCGTCGTTCTGCCGTAATTTCTCTGTAAACATGGTGACAAGCATTTACAATGCATGCACAACAATTCAAACAAGGTAGGCACATAGAAAACAGTGGTGTGATAATCATTCGGTGACACTTTCATTCATCAAGATCTAACATAACCAGTTTCTTAAATATCAAATCAATTACACTGAAGCTCGAATGTTCAGAAGTGGGCAAGCTGTTTGTGTGTGTCATTTCTTCACAAAGACGATTAATTCCAAGGTCATTTCAGGGTTAATTCTACAACATATTTGCAGAACATTATAAATTATGGCATAAATTGAAAAATGCTTTGTATGATGAAAATTTTAATTGTAGGAGGAGCATTTGAAAAGTAGTGGCAACAGTGGTAGGCTATCCATACCTCAACTTACAACTGCGCTGCGCATTTCAAAGCAGCGCCCCTTTTACCATGATTTAATGTATGGGATCAACTGAAAGTCACAAAGGGAGAGATCAGGGCTACATGGGGGGTGTTGTAAAACCTCAACATAATTTTCCTTGAGGTATTCCTGTACTACGGCTGAACGAAGGGCTGGGTGTTGTATTGAAGCGGCTTGATGCCACGTGCCCTTTTCCTTGGGCCCTTTGCTGTGTAGTGGTTGAGCACAGCAGAGAGGACGTTTTCTTTGTAAAATATACCAGTAACACTACTGTGTTCAGGGACAGGGACTCGAGCAACAATTTCATTGAAAACAGGGCATACAAAACCAGCCTGACGCTTCTACTCTGTTGAGCAATAACGGGCCTCTCCTTATTTTCACCTACCAACATTTTATTATTTTCTTTATTTTCAGGCTCAAAAAGTACAGCCAAGCTTTTTCTTTCTTCTCCCTCTTTTGTTCAGGGGTCAATAAATGCGGTATCCAGCATGCACAAACCTTACCCAGGTTTAGCCTTTCTTTTAAAATCAGAAAAACCGCTGACAAATTAAGGCCCGGCATTTCCCCTATCTGCTCCCCTGTGCATCTTGCATTTTTCTCGATTATTATTTTCACAGCATCAGTGTCTTTGTCAGACACAGCAGTCAGAGGGCGCCTAGGACAGGCCTCATTTTTGGTGCTGGTTCTCCCCTCTTTAAAGAGAGATACCCATTGGAAAATAGTATGGTATGGCAGCACACTGTCCCCGTACACTTTGTCCAAGTCAGCTTTAATTTCTGACGCGCCGATGCCAAGCAGTCTGTGTATCTTACAATATGCCCTCTGCTCATCACGAAAATTGCAGCTTGATTCAGCCATTTTTTCAGCCAGTATAATATACAATATGTATTTCAACTGCTAATTAAATGTGCTTTTGCACGAGATTTTAGTGCCATTTCTGGTCAGTTGGACAGAAAAATCAATACTCTTTCCATTGATATGCTACACTTTAGGGTACACGTGCAAATGGTGAAAATACTGGACTGTTGCCACTACTTCTCAAATGCTCCTTGTATAACTGTATAAATGATAGAGAAGTGAAATTATGTTAGAGAGTAAGCACCGACTGGTTGGACAGTGCAGCAAGTACATAAGCTAACAGACCCAAGACAGATGCAACAAGTTGGTAAGCTTATACAGCATGTACACAAGTACATGAGCTTACAGACCACACATAGAACTAGGAAGCAAACATATGAGTTTACAGGCTATAAATACAAGTATATTGCACCACAGATAAAAGTGGCAAGTACAAAAGCTAAAAAGACCATAGACAGATATAATATGCAACAAGTACATGATCGTACAGACCATAGAAAAAGTGTGCAGCAAGTACATGAGTGTACAGACTATAGAAAAAGTGTGCAGCAAGTGCACGAGCTTACAGACCATAGATAAAGTGTGCAACAAGTACATGAGCTTACATACCATAGATAAAGTGTGCAACAAGTACATGAGCTTACATACCATAGATAAAGTGTGCAACAAGTACATGAGCTTACATACCATAGATAAAGTGTGCAGCAAGTACAAGAGCTTACAGACCATAGATAAAGCGCACAACAAGTACATGAGCTTACAGACCATAGATAAAGTGTGCAGCAAGTACATGAGCTTACAGACCATAGATAAAGTGTGCAGCAAGTACATGATATTACAGACCATAGATAAAGTGTGCAGCAAGTACATGAGCTTACAGGTCATGGATAGAAGTGTGCAACAAGTGTATGAGTTTAAAGAAAGTTAGATAAAAGTGTGCAACAAGTATATGAGCTTACAGACCAGACAAATATATGCAGTAAGTACAAGAGCTTACAGACAACAGATAGAAGAAAGTAACAAGTACACAACCTTACAGACAGTTAAATAGAAGTGTACAACTTGAGCTTACAGACAGTTAGATGGAAATGTGCAACATAAGCTTCAATATAGTTAGACAGAAGTATGCAACAAGCACATGAGCGTACAGACAAAAGTGGAGTGCAACAGGTACATGTGCTTTGAGACATTTAGAAAGAAGTGTGCAACAAATACGAGCTTGCAGACCAACGATAGATATATGCAGAAAGTACAAGAGCTTACAAAACACAGAAAGAAATGTGTTACAAGTAAATGAGGTAACAGGTAAGTGAATCTGACAAAAAATTGCAACAAGTATATGAGCTGACAGATAATTAGATAGAAGTGTGCAAAAAGTACACGAGACCACCGATACATATATGCAGCAAGAGCTTACAAAAACACAGATAAACTGTCTAACAAATAAATGAGCTTACAGTTAGATAAAAATTTGCAACAATTAAATGAGCTTACAAACAGACAGAAATGTGTAACATAAACATGAGCTTACATACCATAGATAGATATAGCAGCAAGTACTAAACTTACAACCTATACATGGAAATAAGTAACACGTTTATGAGCTTGCAGGCCATAGAGAGAAGTGTGCAACAAAAATATGAGCTTGCTGACCACCAACAGATATATGCAGCTAGTCAAAGAGCTTATAAAACACAGACAGAAATGTATAACAAGTACATGAGCTTAGAAATGGCAACAAGTTTATGAGCTTACAGACCACAGATAGAAGTGAGCAAGAAACTTATGAGCTTACAGACCACAGACAGAAGTGGGCAACAAGTTTATGAGCTTACAGACCATAAATAGAAGTGAGCAACAAGCTTATGGGCTTACAGACAGACCACATATAGAAGTGGGCAACAAGTTTATGAGCTTACAGACCATAGATAGAAGGAAACAACAAGCTTATGAGCTTACAGACCATAGATAGAAGGGAACAACAATTTTATGAGCTTACAGACCATAGATAGAAGGGAACAACAAGATTATGAGCTTACAGACCATAGATAGAAAGGAACAACAAGTTTATGAGCTTACAGACCATAGATAGAAGGGAACAACAAGCTTATGAGCTTACAGACCATAGATAGAAGGGAACAACAAGCTTATGAGCTTACAGACCACAGACAGAAGTGAGCAACAAGTACATTAGCTTACAAACCACACATGGAAGTGTGTAAAAAGTACTTGAGGTATAGACCATAGATAGATAAAGGAGCAAGAGCACCTGCTTACAGATCACTGATAGTTATTTGCAGCAAGTACTGGAACAATGCTGATTGGTTGATACTATCTGTCATTAGTACAACATTATGATGTTAAGGTCAATATAAAATAAAAATTGAAATATGAAACTACCGATTAAAAACTACCTTTCTCAGACTGAGCAAACATTTAAAAAAACTGGACACTAATAGTGTTTTCATCCAAATAGTCTCTATAATTAATATATCATATTAAAACAGCTTGCCCATATAATTTAAATTATGTAACTGTTAAATTACAACAACAACATTTTCATCTACTCTATGTAACAGCCAAGCATGTGTAATGCAAGTGTTGTGTTTATAACAACATGTTTCTTCATTGTATCAATTCTAATTTAGACACGCAAACACAGCGGAACATTTGGGTGTTGGTACGGTAATGGGTTGTGTCAAGTTAGTAAAACTGGGTGAAGGACACATAATCCATGCACACACTCATGGTCTGCTAACCTTTCAACTTTAACCCTGAAACTGACCTGTCCCCCGTTTGATATACACTCACAAAATAGCCTCTAAAGAAATACATAAATCACTTTTGTAAAAATCTAATACTATTTTTTTTCATTTATGGATGCATTCAATTTTCTCTACTCCTTTAAATACTGGTAAAGAAATCCTCTGATCAGTACTTTTAAAATCAGTGCCATTTTTGGTCTTTTAGTACCGCTTTGATGTTTTACTACTACTACTGTGTTGTACATTCATACTTAAAACTAAAACCTTTTGAAATACTTATCAAAGCACTGGTGCATTTCTTACAGATATGGGACATTAAAACTAACTTGGTTTTGAAAAAAAACTTCAATGCTTAAATAAGAGGTAAGTTTTACTGGAAATTATGAAATACGTTACCGTGACAATACATACCGAGCGGTGTAATCACTTGTACAGCTGTATTGATAACCGGATCATTATACGTGACATCTCCAGGATGTACCAATGTTTCTGATTCAATGTCCTGCAAGTCCCCATTCGCAGTCCTGTACAACAAACAAGCAAGAACTTATTGCATAAATTACGTTACTTTTATAAAAGAAGCTAAATATACCCAAACCCCAACAAAACGTAAATATTTACACGTTATGCTCACAAATACGAGTTGTCATCCCAGAACCTCCCATGAAGAATCAGAAGAATGTAGATGTATATATTTACCCTGGTTGTTCCATCCGTTCCCTGGGTATTTCCTCTGGTACTGGCGGCTTTTTCTTCTGGTTGATTTCATTCTTCTTCATGGCTTCAGATGCTTGTGTGATATACTTGGTCCAACTGTCAATCACAAAATATTTCATTAGTAACGTAAAGGTATTGCATAATGACTTTTTTTTCAGCCGACTCTCTAATGCACCAATAAAACAAGTTCCAAAACATGGATAACTTACTCGAAAATTCTGCCATACTACTGAAAGTAATTGGGTTTTAAGTGACACCAACAAAACTTTAGGCCATTGGTAACTTTCCAGCTTCCGTAGATATGAACAGACTATAAGGAGAAATTCACTAGCTATGAAGTGGAATTTTAGTAAATACAGTTGAAACTCAATATTTTCAAGCTTGCTTATCTCAAAATTCTGGCTATCTTGAAGGCATTTTCAAGTCCCGTTCAGAAAACACCTGCAAAATATATCATTTTAAGTCAAATTTTGGTTATCTGAAAGTAAAACTCCTCGATCCCTTGGAATTCGTGATACTGAGTTTCAACTGTGATTTTCAACTGGTTTATTTCAAAATTTGGCTTCTTTTCTATTTACAATGTATTGATTTTCACTGATTTTTCTTTCATAGACTTTTTCAAGAATTCAAGCACAGTCTAACCTGTATTAATCAGCCAGCCGAGGTAGCAGCACAATCTGGCTGCTTAAGCCAAGTTAAAATTAGAACAAAATATCAAACTGGGAAGTAAGCCGATTTGCTACATAAGGCAAATGGCCGCTAAACAGAGATGACTGCTATACTAGAGGTTAAACGGGAATTCCAAATTCAATTATATTACTATATGAATACATTCAGTTTCAACACTTACGTTTTCTGTTCATCTGCAGTTCCTGCAACCAGTTTGTAAATCTGCGGTCCCGCCTTGGAAGTATTCACAACGAAAAACGCTTTCTTATCCGTCGCATCATTTCTAGCTAGCACGTTATTCAACCATAACAATGGACTGTGTTTCTTTGAGTCAGTTTTTCCCGCCACTAGTTGCGTGCTTTGAAGCTTTAGAACTAGTCTTTCATCTTGCTTTTGTAAGAGAACCATTGCACGTTCTAGTAACACAACATGAAGTTCTATTTGTTTTCTATTGTTCAAACTCCAAATTAAAGATCCATCATGGAGTAACTTGTGTTTACTTGCATCAAATGTCTGAAAAAGAAAGAAGAATCGAAATTAATATTACATAAACTTACTATGAAAATTGATAGTTCATGATAATTAGCAATGTTTCTTGGCCATTTATCAACATTCTGAATGCGAGAACAGTCTCTGTTAAAGAAAAGCCTTAAAACCAGTTTTAAATGATTTCCAAATGTTTCATCATTTTCATTGTACAAAGGATTGATGCATATAAACCTATTCTTTAACTTGAATTAACTTATGTGTAGACAAGACAGTCTCAAAATTCAAATTGTGAAAAAATTAAACTGAACAGAAGTCTTGGAAAATTTTTAGTCATGAGGCCTTGCTTTCCACCGATGGCCGTAATATATATCAGCATTTGTAGGTACTATAAGAGCTGATCACAATGAAAAACTACACTTAAGAGATATTATAAAAACAAGATTCATGTAACAAACATATGACATGATACATGGTGGCTGCAATTTAGATGGGTAGGTGTGAGTTGCTACAATCATGTTAACTACTGACTTTGTTTGTTTTTGTTGGATTTAGAGTCGCACACCGACAATTTTGGTCATTTGGCAATATTTCAAGAATTATCAAGGTGCAGGATGACCCCAGGTGTCTCTCAGGCAATTTCTTCAGGCACAAGTGGGCACTTTGGTAAAACCACCAACCTTCAGTGAGCCGGGAGGCTTCCTCTCAAGAAGAAACCTACACACCAAGCAAGGGTTTGAACCCACAGCCGAGCACAGCAAGTTTATAAGATGGATGAGGTGAAATGAATTTTAACTGCATTGAACTGTAAGCAGCAGCTGTAAAGCACTATTGGCCTAATCGAAGCATACAGAGAATAACACTTTTTATTGCTAGTTAAATCTACATGTATGCAAAGTTAATGTTTATACCCTTAATTCTTCCATTTCTGGACTGTTGTCTATAGATTTTTTATCAATTCTACGCTGGAGATCTATAAGTCGCTGATGATTCTCGCAATCTTTCACTGCCTGGTTCACATATTCTAAGATATGTTTACTGCACTTCTGTGCCCGCTCCAAATTTGAATATTCTTCAGTATTGGCTACAAAGGTTAAAGAAAAGGCATGTTTTAATACTGTTTTAATACTATTTTAATATCACAACTGACTGGTGCAAAAATTGTAAAAAAAAGTCCTGTCTATATTAGCAAACATTGAAATAACTTACTACTGTGAAGCAAGCAAACAATACCAAAACATTTTTTTTTGTTTTTGTTGGGTTTAACATCGCACCGACACAATTATAAGTCATATGGGGACTTTCCAGCTCTGACGGTTTAGGAAGACCCCAGGTGCCCCTCCGTGCATTATTTCATCACTGGCAAGCACCTGGGTAAAACCACTGACCTTCTGTAAGCCAGCTGGACGGCTTCCTCACATGAAGAATTCAATGCCCTGAGTAAGGCTAGAACCTACTTAGGTGAGGGGATGTGATTCAAAGTCAGCAAGTTTAACCACTCTGCCATGGAAGCCCCGAATACCAAAACAAATCAAATACCATTCTACACTGAAAAGCATTGTAGCCCCTGTGAAGAAAGCTGCACTAACCCCTGGGGGGAAAGCCTACTTGATGCAAGCAGCACACAATATCTCTGCCTACCTCAAGCAGTTCAACGCAAAGATCTTACTGTATTCTAAAATGTCTACATCTAATTCATTTTAATTTAATATATCTAAAATTAAGTAGCAATTATATTACAAGCAAACAACCCACAAGGATAATTGAAATCAACATTAAATTTTCTGTAAAATCATTTATAACATGTGTTCTAAGTTCTATGTTATTTAAGACCTTCTACAAATACAATTTTCTTTCTGTGCATAAGTACAGATTCTCATCACTTTCACAGAGTATATTGCAGATTAGAAAATTTTTGCATAGGCTTTTTTTTTTAATTCACAAGTGGCATTATTTGCAGATATTAGTGAAAATAAATCCATTGCCAATTTTACCTAATCTACAGATTGTTAGTAGATTTTCTATCAATATCTCTTACTTAGTGTATATTGAAGTTAATTTTCTATCAATATCTGTTCAAATTTCTGTATATCTAAGTAGAGTTTTCTGTCAAAATCACTTACATTGTACTTCTTTAGTAGATATTCAAGTCATACAACTTATATCATGTATTTAAGAAGATTTTTTTATCAATATCACTTACTTTGTGTATATTTAAGTAGGCCTTCAATCAACACCACTTGAATAGTGTATAGTCAAGTAAATTTCACTTACTTTGTGTTTATCCAAGTTATATCAATATCACTTACTTTGTGTTTATCCAAGTTATATCAATATCACTTACTTTGTGTTTAACCAAGTTATATCAATATCACTTACTTTGTGTTTATCCAAGTTATATCAATATCACTTACTTTGTGTTTAACCAAGTTATATCAATATCACTTACTTTGTGTTTATCCAAGTTATATCAATATCACTTACTTTGTGTATAACCAAGTTATATCAATATCACTTACTTTGTGTATATTTAAGTAGATTTTCTATCAACAATGGGTATTTGGTCAGCCTCATAAACTGTTTAGGAATGATATCTTTCAGGGCCAGCCTTTGACATAGTGGATTATTTTCTGCATCCTGCAAACATATACATAAAATACAATAGGAGATATAGCCTAACACAGTGCCTAAGTTCAAGCAAGTAAATACTAATGGTACAAGATCTAGCCTGTTTATCAAGAGTGGATGCTAAGGTGATTTTCAGTGTGCAACAATCAACAAGTTTCCTAAAAACTTACAAAAATTTATGCAAAAGGGAAGGAAATGTGCACGTCTGCAACATGGAAATGTTAGCAGTTTCTGAAATCATAACAAGAGGACCATGATGGTCCTGAATCGCTCACCTCTTCCCACATGACCCAGTTTTGAGTATGACGTCGTTTTATCTATTATTTGACATAGTGACCTAGTTTTTGAGCTCATGTGACCCAGTTTTAAACTTGACCTAGATATTATCAAGATAAAAATTCTGACCAATTTTATGAAGGTCCATTAAAAAATATGGTCTCTAGAGAGGTCACAAGGTTTTTCTATTATTTGACCTATTGACCTAGTTTTCGAAGGTACGTGACCCTGTTTTGAACTTTACCTAGATATCATCAAGGTGAACATTCTCACTAATTTTCATGAAGATCACATGAAAAATATGGCCTCTAGAGAGGTCACAAGGTTTTTCTATTTTTATACCTACTGGCCTAGTTTTTGATCGCACATGACCCAGTTTCGAAACTGACCTAGATATCATCAAGGTGAACATTCTGACCAATTTTCATGAAGATCCATTGAAAAATATGGCCTCTAGAGAGGTCAAAAGATTTTAATAATTTTAGACCTACTGACCTAGTTTTTGATCGCAGTTGACCCAGTTTCAAACTTGACCTAGATATCATCAAGCCGAACACTCAGACCAGCTTTCATTCAGATCCCATGAAAAGTATGGCCTCTAGAGAGGTCACAAGGTTTTTTTATTTTTTGACCTACTGACCTAGTTTTTTAAGGCACGTGACCCAGTTTCAAACTTGACCTAGCTGTCATCAAGGTGAACATTCTGACCAATTTTTATGGAGATCCATTCACAAGTATGGCCTCTAGAGAGGTCACAAGGTTTTTCTATTTTTAGACCTACTGACCTAGTTTTTGACCGCACATGACCCTGTTTCGAATCTGACCTAGATATCATCAAGATGAACATTCAGACCAATTTTCATACAGATCCCATGAAAAATATGGCCTTTAGAGAGGTCACAAGATTTTTCTATTATTTGACCTACTGACCTAGTTTTTGATGGCATGTGACCCACTTTCGAATTTGACCTAAATATCATCAAGATGAACATTCAGACCAACTTTCATACAGATCCCATGAAAAATATGGCCTCTAGAGAGGTCACAAGGTTTTTCTATTATTTGACCCACTGACCTAGTTTTTGAAGGCACATGACCCACTTTTGAACTTGACCTAGATATCATCAAGGTGAACATTCTGACCAATTTTCATGAAGATCTCATGAAATATATGGCCTCTAGAGAGGTCACAAGGTTTTTCTATTTTTAGACCTACTGACCTAGTTTTTGACCGCACGTGACCCAGTTTCGAACTTGACCTAGATATCATCAAGATGAACATTCAGACCAACTTTCATACAGATCCCATGAAAAATATGGCCTCTAGAGAGGTCACAAGGTTTTTCTATTATTTGACCTACTGACCTAGTTTTTGAAGGCATGTGACCCAGTTTCGAACTTGACCTAGATATCATCAAGGTGAACGTTCTGACCAATTTTCAGGAAGATCTTGTGAAATATATGGCCTCTAGAGAGGTCACAAGGTTTTTCTATTTTTAGACCTACTGACCTAGTTTTTGATGGCACGTGACCCAGTTTCGAACTTGACCTAGATATCATCAAGGTGAACATTCTGACCAATTTTCATGAAGATCTTTTGAAATATATGGCCTCTAGAGAGGTCACAAGGTTTTTCTATTTTTAGACCTACTGACCTAGTTTTTGATGGCACGTGACCCAGTTTCGAACTTGACCTAGATATCATCAAGGTAAACATTCTGACCAACTTTCATAAAGATCCCATGAAAAATGTGACCTCTAGAGTGGTCACAAGCAAAAGTTTACGGACGCACGGACGCACGCACGCACGGACTGACGGACGGACGACGGACGACGGACACCGCGCGATCACAAAAGCTCACCTTGTCACTTTGTGACAGGTGAGCTAAAAAAGTAATCTGTTGGGTTTTCCTAAATCAAATTTACCATGCCCCCTAGTGGCCATGTCTTTGACAAAGTGGAAAAATCTGAGTATTCTTGGGGAAGGGTCTCACAAGAAACATTCATGTAAAATTATTTTTCAACTGGATCAACGGTTTAGATGTCATTTGAAGATTTTTCCATTTTTAGCTGTGATGACAGCCATGTTTTTGTTTTTGCCATGTACAAACAGGAAAAAAGTGACTATACCCCCTGGCAGCCAGCTGTTAAGACAAATCATAATTACTGGAAAAATTTTGTACAGGGTCAAGAAAAGAACATTCTTTGAAATTATTCAATAATTGATGCACTGGTTTTGAAGATTATTCTATGTTTAGCTCCTGCAGCCCTTATGTGCAACAAAGTCAAACTGTCTGAACAACCTTGGAAGAGGACCACCTAATGAGCATCCAGACAAAGTTTTTATCAATTTTGTAGCAATGGTTCCAGAGATGTTGTTTGAAGAGGTAGAAAGACAGATGACAGACTGTGAATTATAACAGCTCATCTCGAGCACTCTGGTGAGCTCAAAATATACCTACTGTATCCCTGCTGATCCAAGAGACATGCAGAAGAAAACTGAAAATGCTATCAGTTTTAGAAATCAAGCCTAGAAAACTTTTCTTATTGCAAAACATAGGTATATATGCACGTCAGTTAAGTCACTTACCGACAGAAGTTGAGCCATTTTTGGTTCTTTTCTAACTCTAATCTTAAGATTTTCTAACGTATGGGACTGGTTACGACAGAATATGGCACAGCCGTTACGGAAGTTTTCCCCCGCTTCACCGTCAAACTGCAAAACACGAGCAGAAATTTTTTTTTTTAAATGTTTAAATTTCTCAGCTACATATGCACACTCCACTTACGATGACAGCACTTTTATCATTAAATATACATTATAAAATTTACCAAAAACTCTATTACAAATTCATTCCTAAGAAAACACAATCAAGTACTTCTATAATTTATGCACCACGTGAATATACCTTTTTTTATCATGCTTAATGAATTCAGGACCATTTCATCACATGCAACAGAAATGTGATAACAGTAAATTCCCACTAAGAATGTATAATATTTTTTGAAGAATAAGACAAAGAGGGCATATCTCTCTCAGTAGAACATCATAAGGGCTTCGACTCAGTGAATTATTTTAATCAAACACATTTCTGCTACATAATATTTGAGCCGCGCCATGGGAAAACCAACATAGTGGGTATGCGACCAGCATGGATCCAGACCAGCCTGCACATCCGCGCAGTCTGGTCAGGATCCATGCTGTTCGCTAACAGTTTCTCCAATTCCAATAGGCTTTAAAAGCGAACAGCATGGAGCCTGACCAGACTGCGCAAATGCGCAGGCTGGTCTGGATCCATGCTGGTCGCAAACCCACTATGTTGGTTTTCTCATGGCACGGCTCATTTTTATTTTAAAAAGGTCTTTTTATGTAAGAAAAGTTCATCTTGCAGCACTACTTCCTGGTCACTTCAAGTACATCAACATGGTCAATATGACATCACCATTAAATGGACTTCTACATTAAACATTTGTGACAAATTGCTTTTACTTAAGCATCATCTATTGAAATAATAACATTTTGAATTAATCACTCACCCTTTGCAACAATAAATCACCAACATTACTTATCACAGATTTTTCTTTACGTCGGTTTTTCATTGAATCATTCAGAGAACCTGTAATTATACAAAAAAAAAAGTTTCTTCACAAAGTAACAATATTCCATTAATATAAGTACTTTTGTAAAATGATTCATGCAGAAAAACTTTCCTCCATTTTTTTTTCGTTTTTAGTACTTGTATACAAAATCACAGTAAAAACAAAGTCAATTTTTTATATTTTGTTTATATATGTGTAGCTCTGCATTTACATTAAGGACTTGATATGTCAACATTTAACTTGTAGAAAAATGGAAAAATGGTTACCATGGAGACGAATCATGGTTTCCAAATTAGGAAAAAGGCTTTTTGTGAAATCCTGAGGTATTGCCTGTTCTTTCAACATTGGTCGGTAGAACAACTTGTCCAATATCTTTAAGTTGCGTACATGGCACTTTTCTGTATAAAACAACTCTGCAACAAAAAATACATTATAATGTAATAGTTCATTTTGTTGTGTTTAAAATGTGTTTTCTTTTAACATTAATTTTTTTAAGACACGTGGAGCATGACATCAGTAAATTGCCCATGTACAAGTTAATATCATTGCAAACTAACTCAATTCCATAAAATTTGTCATATACATAAACATTACTCCAAAAATTGAGACAAGTATCACACACTCTCATTTGCCAATGAAAAGAGCAAATATAGTAACATTTGTTGTAAAATTACACATGTTTAGCTCAAGACACATGTTATATACAATACACATCTGTTTAATGCAAAAAGGAATTCCTCTTATAGCTTGTTGTATATATCTGCTTTGTCTTCAGAAAATCTGTTTTGTTTCTGTTAAGTTTAACGTCGTATCAATACAATTATACTTCATATGGTGACTGCAGCTGTCATGGTGGAGGAAGACCCCTGGTGCCCCTCCATACATTTCATCACAGGCACCCACGTGTAGAACCACCGACCTTCCGTAAGATGGCTGGATTGCTTCCACACATGAAGACTTCAACGCCCTCAGTGAGGCTCGAACCCACGTCGGTGAGGGGCATGTGATTAGAAGTCAGTGACCTTAACAGCTCAGCCACAGAGGCCCCTTCAGAAAATTTGTATCAATATATTAACATGATATTTATATATCTAATAACAACTGTGAACTCAAGGACAAACACATTTTGTTCTATATTGTAAAACATACCATTTATAACATCTTGTCTTTTCTTCTCCTTAGGTTTTAGTTTTCTCACTGTTTCCTCCCCCAATACCTGCTTCAGTGATGGTAACTCGGGCTCCACGTCAAAGTCGGAATCATCTTGTATCTGGGCCGTCAGTGTGTCCATCGACGTACTTGGGCTTTCCATACTTCTGGAAACAAGTGTTGCTTTACAATACTGATCTGCAGTCAACCCTGTATTTAGCAGCCAGGAAAAGGGAGAAACACAATCTGACTGCTGAACACAAGCTGACATTAATAAGATGGATATATGAACAGGGTCAATTTGTCAAGTTAGCCGAATGGCTGCTTAGAGCAAGTGGCTGCTTAATGCACTGGTTGCTAAGACAGGATTAACTGTATACAGAATATCATCTTAGTCATAGGTTTTTACTGTATTGTTTTATTATGTACAGTCGAACTTTGTTTGCTTGAACTTGGGATAATTCAAACATCACCATTTGGTCGAGCAACTCATCAGGTCACTGCCAAATCCCTACATGATCTATATTGTTGGATGGCTCAAACGGTCAATAACTCGATCAAATTTTGCCAATCCCATCGATCAGAGATATCGATGTTTGACTGTATATGCAGCTGTTTCAATTTAAAGTATACAATTTACTTTAGCTTGAAAGTGTTATTATCACTCTTAAATTCTCTTCATAGCACACAAGCAAGTACTTCATGAGGTAGTCTGTCCTTGACCCTGTGTAAGCTTGACCCCACAACCTGCAGAGCAGCTGACTCTTTCACAGGGAGACCACAGCTACCCCCTTTTTTTTCCACTTGCTTACTTGTAATTGCTACACCAAGTTTCAAGCGTAAAATGTACTTTAAATTCACAAAATAATGCATTTTTCACAACAAATGATAAATATGGACAATCTTTTGACTGCAGTATGTGTACGAGGGATGACTGAAAAGTTTTGCAACTGCCGTAAAATCTCGAAATCCACGTGCAATACATGCACCAACCTTGCGTGTATTTGTAATTCAAACATTTATCTATTGATGTGTAAAATTTCACTCATGTGTATTGTACATGTTACGAGAACGAGCGAATTGAAACACTGTGTTAAAAATGCCTGGATTTAGAAGTAGTAAATGGCTAGAAATTCGGACCTATATTAAAGCAAGGAGTCATTTGGGTTTAAGTGCAAGGGATCTTTTTGCTGAAATTTGTGACATATATGGACACTACGAAGTGTCTTACAGCACTGTTACCAGGTGGATATCCCATTTTAAATCAGGTCTGGAGCAGTTGCAAGATTTACCAAGGAGTGGGCGGCCAAAGTCTGTGACCACCGACAAATACGTCAAAAAAATAAAACAACTTTTAGAGAAAGATGCTAGATTAACTTTGCGATAACTAGCTCGTCTTACGGGGATATCATCGGAACGAGTTTATTCTGTTCTAAAGGAAAAGCTCAAAGTTACAAAGATTTCTGCTCGTTGGATCCCTCATTTGCTGACACCACAGCAGAAACGGGAGCGCGTTAAAAAGGCCAAGTCACTACTGAAGCTGTACTCAAAATGTAAAGGTAATGCGTTCTCTGAATTGGTAACGGGTGACGAAACATGGGTACATTATTTTGAACCTCGGCGAAAATGTTCAAATCGTGATTGGGCAACAAAACATTCAAAGAGACCCGTAATTGCCAAGAGAATTGCAACAGTGCGCAAGGTTTTATATTGCGTTTTCTTCAACCGTAAAGGGCTTGTCATCCAAGTTCCTGTGCCTAAAGGAAGAACTGTCAATGCTAAATTCTATAGAAAAGTGGTTTTGACAAAGCTTGATCGTTACTTTCAAAAACGTCGACCAAGAAAGGGTATGCGGAACATTTCACTGCTACATGAAAATGCTTCCAGCCACAAAGCCCAACTTGTAAAGGATTTCCTGGCAGAAAGGAAGGTGCGAGTGTTAGACCATCCTGCTTATTCCCCGGACCTGGCCCCATGCGATTATTTTTTGTTCCCGAGACTGAAATCTGAACTTGCTGGTAGACGCTATGACTCTCGAAACAGCCTAGGGGCAGCAATTTTTCAGTGACTTAAGGGTATACCTATTGAGGACTATCAAAAATGTTTTCAAAATTGGATTAAACGCTTGAAACTTTGTGTGAAGGTAAAAGGAGATTACTTTGAGGGAATGAAATCCTAAAGTTGTTGATTTGACTGCTAATTAAAGAAATAGAAGGTGGGTTGCAAAACTTTTCAATCACCCCTCGTAGCAACAAAGCGACATAATGATACAAATATATTCCTGTTTGTTTGTCAATTTATGACTATACCTCAGACTAGATGTGGATGAACTTGCCGACTGGAGAGCACGTAATGTGTTCTCGTCCATTGCTAAATCACTGTTTGACCGCTTTGTTGGTCTGGTAATCTGGAATATAAAAAAAAAAGATAATTTGAAATGCTAGCACTGTTTCAATATTTTATATTCAAATTAATGTGCTACTCAGTGCAAACAATAATGGTATCTTAGTCAGTCCACAAAAAAGTTCTTCTGATTAAATATCTTGATTTAATTTTTTATACACAACAAGAACTTTCAGTGACTTACTATTCTTCATCAATAAATAGAATATAGAAATAGAAAACCGAAACAATGCTTTGACGATGCTATGCCAAATTTGTACTAAAAATTGCACGTAATGCTGCTAAAGGCTTGTCAATATAAATGAAATGAGCCATGCCATGAGAAAACCAACATAGTGCATTTGCAACCAGCATGGATCCAGACCAGCCTGTGCATCTGCGCAGTCTGGTCAGGATCCATGCTGTTCGCTAACGGCTTCTCTAATTGCAATAGGCTTTGACAGCGGATGCGCAGGCTGGTCTGGATCCATGCTGGTCGCAAATGCACTATGTTGGTTTTCTCATAGTGCGGCTCAAATCTTCCACTTATGCATCCGAACAACAGCTTTTTGTTGGACATATTAAAAATGTTAATAAAAGTAAAATACCAAGAATAACAATGTCATTTATCTTTACTAGAGAAATGAAAACTGAAAGAAAATCTTACCGTGTCACCTCTGCCTTTCATACTCTCTGAACGTCCTATATCAGAATTTTTCCTGAAATGAGCAACAGAGTAAATTTAAAAAGCTTAAATAATAAACTCAACTGCTGACATTAAGATGCTGGGAAAACAACAGACTTATTTTCTCTTTTCTAATTATCACTTTGACTTTTTTTTGCTCCCTGTTAAAGTTTTAACCCCCTGGACAGCATTCAGAATCAGCAAGTAACACACAGCAGTCAGTTAACTTCTTTCTATTAGCACTGCGACACAGCAAGTTAACAAAAGTAAAATACATCACAAAAGTGGCCAATAATATTCAATTTGAAATTTTGGAGAATTTTTTAACCAGATAATCAGGGGTGTTTCTTTCTTGTTGTTCTAGATGCTTTGGCCAGTTACCGAATCTAAACCAGCCAGTCTATGGATCAAGCTTTGTGTCCAGTTTAGAAAGGTTTCCAGCTTAAAGGGGTTAAGCACCTTAAAGTACAACTATTCTTTCCAGACTATAAATTTCAGTATGTCCTAGTTCCTCTTTTTTAAGGTACCGGTAGTATATTATATGTTACACAATTACTGACTCTTGAGCCATAAGAAATACTTTATATTTACTATAAGAAGGCTATCTTGACAGAGGTATTAGCTATAATGTCAAAATAAATTGTAAAATTGCACTAAGCAGCCAATTTCTTTTTTCCAACAAACTTTTCAGTACAAAAAAAAAAACAACAAAATAAATAATACAATCAACTAAAAAATGTCTTTTCAGTTTATTTGGCCTTTGATTATTTCCTGGTTTACAATGCATATTAAAGCATAAATTCTTACATAGATCGACAGTCCATTGTTTGTGTTACTGAATGGTCTATAGTTTGAACACTATATTTTGCTGGGATCCAGAATTACTGGGTTTCCAGTTTTCAGGGGTCAACTTTACTGAGAATATTCCAGACTGGATGAAATGTCCAATTTAAAGAGAGATCCAATTTAGAGGGGAACCAGTCTGAAGGAGCTCCGCTGTATTATCATCTTAGTATAACATCATGTAAATAGTAAGTACATATATATTTTCAACCTTTGTGTACCTGAAGTTTCAATGTTTCTTTCCATACTGACATGAAAATTTCATATCATTTGCGTAAAGTCATTTAATATAAGGTCGCAATAAAAAGTTCATGAACCATGTTTTTTTTTTCTCTTTGGCCTAAGAAGGCAAGTTAGGTAGATTCGCTCCTCAAAACTCCCATGTGACTCAAGTTACTTCAAATCCTACTATGAGTATAAATGTCTTACCTTCTTTTAAAGCTCATTTCCTCTCTAAAATCCTTACAAATATTTCTACACACAAACAGAAACACTACTTCTTTTCAATCAAATATTACAATACTTTAAATATGACAAAGAAGTTTCTTGTATACTAAATTTAGACAAACAAGTAACTTGCCTCCAATCAATGTATTCTTAACATTTCGAAACTAAAATAATGAGAAATCATTTGTTATTTAAACGGCAAACTACCATCAGGAAGACATTTACGTCACAAAAGGATGCTGTATATAATAATTAAGGCCTATCGCAAGTGAATGGCCTGCCCACTTGAAAATTGGCACAGTTTAACTAGGAAACAATCCATTGTAATACAGTGAGATCTTAAGGGGACATGCACTTCAAAAATGCAGATTTATACATGTAAAGAGAAGTTATTTATAGAAATAACTTTGCTTTCAGAGCAAATTTTAAATATTTCCCCCCTTATTCTTGATTGAGTCAGACTCAAGATGTACAGTGCAACCTTTTTAGAGTGAAACGGGAAGCAGTGTATTTGTTATACGGAAAAGGTTGCTCTGTAAGAGAGGATAACTTACTAAGGTTTTTGTCTTACAGGAAAGAAAATACCTACTTTTATAGAAAAGTACTGTCATAATTGTGTGGTGTACTAAATACATGGGACATAATATAGTGAAAATGAGGTACAATTTGGGCTTTTCCCAACTATTTTTGAAATGATTAATTAATGAATGTATATTTCTGGATGATATGTTGCAATGGAATAGTTTATTCATCTTTAAAAAAAAGTACTGCCAGAACTACTGGGGAAGCAAGGTAGGCTCATGTGATAAATGATGCTTCGTAAAATTGTATTTGCTAAAATCTTCAAAGGGTTATATCTTTTTGCTGTTTTTTTTTTCATTATTTTTAGGAAGTATATAATCTTATACATTTTTGGAAAGCTCTTATTACCGATAACATAAAATTGATCAAAAAACTTACGACAAAAAAATATACATGCCACCTGGAACAACTGATACGGGGACTGGAAACCGGCATTTATCTTATCTTATGCTGTCGTCCAATCGAAGCGTATGCCGTAGGTTATTCTGCTATTACTCAAACACTTACGCCTTACAGTTTAACTCGTCCTTTCAGTGAAAATCTGGGAAAGCATTTGTTGATTTTTTTGTTGAAAACAAAAGTTCTGCCATGAAATTATTGCCTGCATCTGTTTTTAAATGGAAAATATCTACATTAATGTTACTTTTCGCCCTGTGAAAATGGCTAAATCTAGACTTGTCTTACCCAGAGAGAAAGATGTCGTTTTTTACATGATATTTGCCTTGTTGATTCAGAGTATTTAGAACAAAAAATTAGGACATATTTTAATGAAAATAGCAAGTCAAAACTGTAAACTGTTGCCTGGAAATATTTGTTTATGATATTGCTCTGTTCTTCACCATTTAAATGCGTGTTAAACCTAGATGATTTTCTGCAGTTTTATCTAAAAGTTCGGAATACTAAATGTAACTTCGTTGTCGGCCTTTTTTTAAAAAAAATATTGTTATTTTAATTTAAATACATTGTATTTTTCACACATCAGTTTTAAGATTAAATTTATTAAACTAATTTTTGGAGTTTAAACAACAATTTCGTTTGAAACATTCCCTACGTTCAAGAAGAATGTTTGTTTCTGTATGTAGAAATCTGACATTATAAACAATAATTATAATTATGGCTCTACAAGATTAAGAAAAGTGTCAGCTTTCTGTTATTTTCCAATTTTTTTATTCAAATCCAACAAAAATCGGCCCTTTGATAACAGTTTGAAGTTACGTGGTAAAATATTTCTTCAGGGAAGTGAGCTCGAGTTAATTCGTAATAATTAAGCATATCACCACATGCAGTCGCATGCTGTTTTTGGTTCAGAATCCCTTTAGATCAATCTCTGATCATCTAATTATCGCCACTTAACATGTGACTGGTAAACCCTTTGAACAATAAGTGGTATAGCTCCATGATTAACATGAGGTAATATGCTAATTACACGCTTATCGATAGTGGCGAAAACAAAATATCGATCGCTAACGACTGGTCGATATTTACAGGTATGGACGACAGCATAACACAGATAAATGTATTGATTTATACGGAGTTTCTACTCCCCGTATTAGACCTTCCTGATGCTACTATGCAAATAACATACCTTACCAATCATTAATTTTTAACTAATAACTAGAGTTGGCCCCCTTTGCCCAAATGTTTTACTTTTAATTAATGTTTACATATACATGGATGATTTATAAAATATTTCATTTTCAATTAATTAGAAAAAAACTTTTGACGTAGGGGTCACAACCAGCTTGGTTATTTGTAAGACATTTCCTTCATTTTAGTACAATGTATCTCTTTTTTATAGTTGTGAGGTCAATTGTCTGTTTTATTTGTTTAAAAGATTCAAAAGACCTGTTAAAAATGTATAGTTTTACTTTCAAGATTCAAAATAGCAAATAAAATTTCATTAAGCGTCATATGCAACCTTAAGTGCTAAACAGCCGTAACTCAAATTTCTGTAAAAAGTACTTTTTCAAAGTTGAAATTACTATTTTCAGATTTCCATTTACACAAACTTCAAGATAAAATAAAAATAGACAATCAGATAATATTAGAAGCAGTTTAAACTTGTGAAAACATAAAATATTTCCTCCATTTTCTGGGAAAGAGTAAATTTCTTGCTAAACCTGTATTACAAATTGTAAAATCCATGTAAAATGTTGATATTTTTCCATCAGTTAAGTGTCCCTGACCTATTTACACATTTCAAAACATTTTCTACTAAGCAAACTAAAGAATTGGGCCAAGCCTGCTTTAAATACACAAATTTCAAAAGCACCACATTTGAGCTTCAGGCTGATAGTACAAATGGCAGAACTAAAGGTTTGTAAAGCTATGTATGATTTTATATACCAGTCATATTCAAAATCGTTTTCTGCTATTGTCCTAAAAATAAAGAGTATTTCTGTTTCATACAACATAGTAGACAATAAAGATTACATCTGCTGATATATAGAAAGTTTTCTTTAAAGTCAGTACATTCTGAGTTTTCTTTAAAAGTACAAGTTACAGAAGTAAGACGAAGTGATAAAAATACTTAGATTAAGAAAAATTACATGAACAATATAAAAGAGAAAATGTTACAATGCAAGAAGTGTGCTATGATTTTGGAATGTTTTGCTTGAAGATATAAGGGATTAGGAGTTTACCTTGGAGGGACTGACAAAGACTGGTTCATACTAGGACGCCGGCTTTGTCTAAACATTTATATATATATATGTATATGTCACAATATATACTTATTTAAAATGAATTTGTCAAAAATTTTGTACTATTTCTGAGGCTTATTAAAAAGAAATGAATGTGTAATTTATCTCTAAATTCATCTGTTACAACATATCTAATACTAACATGTCACAAGGCTTTCCAAAAATTAATGCATATTTCTTCTATTATTTAAAGAAAAAAAAACACTTTTGTATTATCCTACCCCAAATTTTATAACTCACATTAAAGCAAGAGTTTAAAAACTCTTCTAAAAGGCAACTAACAGCTTCCTAGCTGGGAATACTATTGAAAACTAGTAACCCTTGGTAGAAAATTCCCCATGTAACCTACCTTGGAGAAATGGCATTTTTCCTGGTTATTCTATAATTGAGAAATTAAAGTCACTTAATATACAACTGAAAAGACATTAGAATCTGTGATCTAAAAAAAAAATTACTAAGTACGATCTTTTGCGAACTTTACCAGATAGAAATGACATGATTGCTTCATGAAAATTATGCCAAAGAAATTGAACAACCTTAGTTTTCTAAACAGACTATGAATGGTTGATCATAGATGTAATCTCTACATTTTCAGGTGAAATATTTCTATGACTCTACTAATTACTCATTCTTATTAGTGTAATAGTATATGCTACTCCATTTTGGCTAAGGGCAGATAACTCGGTAATTTTGAATGCAATACACATTACGCTAATTTATTTAAGGGATATTTACATGCTTCATACTACATCACTTTTTTTTTCATTCTTATCATAAACAGGGGACAATACAATTTAGAGTTCCGTTGAATATTTACTAATCTAACAAGTTCACATAATGTTTTATCAACAGAAGGAATATATTAATATACATGGCATATCATTTTCCTTAGGTCCTAACTGGACACCTAATTGGAGCATTTATCAGCAGAAAGGTCATGCTATGTGTGACAGAATGTTACGGTTTCGTTTCGCTACCATTAAACACTCTGAGAATTTTAATGATTTTACGACGCATGAAAATGGTGCGCTATGCTAGTCACTGAAAATCAGCATGTGCTATTTCATTTATAAAAGCACAAGAGTTATTGCAAATTATCTGTAAGACATACAAACCCAAGAACGTCACTTTAGCGAACTTCAAATTTAGCAATTCCTTTGACTTAAGTATGCATATCTCTACTGCACTGATATATATTTCAGCAAATAGAAAATTCTTTTTCACTTACTACAGATGCTATTATTTGCTCACAGTAAAAGATAAAATTTCATCAAATAAAAAATTCTATTTTTGCACTAAGTTAGGACTAGTATTTATGCTCAGAGTGTTTGTATAGTGGAGCACAGCTTACCTCGGTGAAAAGTCAGCAGCCGATCGTCTCGAGTAACCAAATCTATTATACCTACCAACATACACAATTTTTACCATAGTGATAACTTCAAAACTGAACCCGCAGAACATGATTTACATCAATTTTACAGAACTGCTTATGCAGCTACCTGCTAGTTTTGTTTTCTTATTTTACAGCTCATGGTCAAGTTGTTCAAACTTTAATCAGCTGCGAATTTTACTAATTTTATTAAAAATATTAGACATGGTGGGAAATACTAGAACAATGTTTTGACTTCTCAGTATTCATAATTTTTTTTTGTACTTTTGGTCAAGAACAAATATTGCTTCAAAACCACTCACTTCACAACTCAGTGGTTCTTTAAAAGCCAAGTGCTCCTCTTTGTCCCCTCAAATAAAGAATACTCTTGTCGGCTTGAAATCAGGTCATACTAAAACCTTTAATTCATCCTGGTTAAGTCACTATATAATACACATTAACAACCTGAATTGTTTCACAAAAGAAGCTACTTACTTTCCAGTGGTTTCATGTTCAGGGCTTTGTTTCTCGAATCTATTCACCAAGCTGCCCACTGAATGACCGCTGTCTTTGAAAGCACCTGCAACAAACAACAACCAGACTACATCTCTTTCCGGTAAAACCGGCCCTGTACATCATCGAATGCACTAAAGGCAGCAATTGTTTAAAATAACCTTCGTTGAAACCTTGATATAACAAGCCAAGTTTTACACGAATTTCTTTAATCTAGCCTCAATTGATTTTGAATCACTGCTTATGGTTTTCTTAGAAAATGATTCCAAAAAAAAAAGTACCATAACAACTTTAGTGTGGTTAAAAACCCACAATCTCTCAAGTGAATGTTAAACATTTTATGAATTAACCACTACTCCTATTTAACAGCAAGACAGGACTATCCTTTAAAACTTTTATCAGATCTGACATAGCCAAGTACTATGAGTGATCATCAAATCATATCGAGATGCATCTGTATTACAAATCAGGTAGTATCCTTAACATTCTTAGTCATTTTGTTATAAGAACTATGGTCTAAGATTACAAAACTGAATTTGGTGACCAGTCTACAAATGAAACACTGCCATTGGTCAATTTCAAATCTAATCTCAGAAACAGCCAATCAGAATTTAGAGTTCATGGACTGGTCTACAAACTCAAGTTTTTATGACCTTGAACCTGTGACAGCAGGAGAATGCATTTTACCAATTTTATCACCAGATCTCCACTGTATACTTACTAATTTCCTTGTCTTCAGGGTCTTTAAGTGGTTGAGGAAACACATTTGGTTGATTTGGTAATGTTGGACTGCTGACTTGTTCTGAATCATTTATCATTGGTGTTGCTGAAACAACAAAATACAAAATTACAGTAACATTTACATTTGTTTTCTAAGACTCTGCTTTGGGATTTGATACAGAAAACAGTGCTATAAAATGAATCAAAACAATGTTTGCACTTGATATAAAACAATAACATTCTGAGAACCAACATAATATCTAAATAACTAATACAAATTTTATTAAATGTTTTCTTTTTTTCATGTTCCAGCTATCTTCCTTTTGTATAACAAAAAGCAAGGATTCTTAAAGAATCTGCTATGTATGTTTGTACTGGTGAAGTGTAATCTTTTATTCACGTTTGTGTTTCCATGAAGGCGGAAAAGTAGCACAACAACAAAATGATAGAAGAAAAGATTCTGTATGGATGGTGTGTAAATAGAGTTCAATTAGTGTCTTTCATAGAAATCTTTCTATGTATTTTGAAACAATATTGACCAGTGTAAACAGCAGATCTACAGAAAGGGCAGACAAAAATGAGAAATAAATATCTAGCAAGAGGTGCAATTTCTACGGACAGTTATTTGCAAACTAATATCATCCGAAAATGGATGACCATTGTTATGTTGATCATACTGTAAACTCCTCATTCATGAGAACTTTTTTTTTGTAATATTCACCACTTTTCGACTTGCAATTTCAAATTTTTTATGTTGTTTTTTTTTTTTTATCAGAATATATGTGATATATCCAAATGCCTTTCTACACAATATTCAACTATTTTGTGAAGTTATAACACAGGACAAATCAGAGTTAATTGGCTACAGAATCTTGGTGATCAGTTAATAAAACACCCCATACCACATAAATGCTCGCTTAATAATTTACCTGACAAAGTCCCCAAATACAAACAAATTATTAATCTATATGTGTAATATATGTGTCAGTAGATACATAGTATTAACATATGATCACATGTAACACGGAATTTATATATACTTTTCATAATTCTAAGTAAACCTGTGGATTTTCAGTTAATGACCCGATCTTATTGTTAGAGAAATATCAAAATATGAAAACAATCATAAAGAAAGAAATGGAATATAAAACTGAAATAATTAATTAAGAGAAAGAATATAAAACAGAGTTTACTTAATCAATAGCAGATTTAAATCATAAATAAATTTGATTTAATTTCTAGAAAGCAATGTTTCATTTTTGTTATCCAGGAAATTTTAGTTTATATTACTCGGTTAATGGATTTGCAAAAGTGCATTTCAATGATCGAATTTTCACTTTTCATGAAATGTGTGTTTCTATAATTTTTTAAATTCAGTATTCGAAACTTTAATATAGAACACAAAATTAATGGAATTACAACTGTTGCCATACATAGTCCTTTGAAAGCAATCACCATTCTATGTCATTCTTAAAGCAGAAAGCTATTTTCTTCTTGTATTTATACAAGTAGAAATGCATTATGCAACTAAAATAACATGTATATGGTATAAAACAAATGAGCCGTGCCATGAGAAAACCAACATAGTGGGTGTGCGACCAGCATGGATCCAGACCAGCCTGCGCATCCGCGCAGTCTGGTCAGGATCCATGCTGTTCGCTAACAGTTTCTCCAATTCCAATAGGCTTTAAATGCGAACAGCATGGAGCCTGACCAGACTGCGCGGATGCACAGGCTGGTCTGGATCCATGCTGGTCGCAAACCCACTATGTTGATTTTCTCATGGCACTGCTCAAATGCTTAATCCTCTCCCACCAAGCACATCAAATAGCGGCAATGAACATTTACATTTTTACAGAAAAACTTGAGCTATCACTTAAACTTGTTAATACCCCAACTGCTACTTTCTCAGAGAAAGTAAGGACTCTTAACTCTGCAAAGCTTAGACCAATCTTGAAAACTAAATGTCACACACTTCTACACTTCAAGGTGGTCTAATTTGGACTTCTTAACAAGTACAGAAGTTGTTCACACATTTTTTTTTTGCATTTCGTGTATAAACTGACATTTAGCTATTAAAAACAAGAGGACCATGATGGTCCTGAATCGCTCACCTATCCCCACATGACCCAGTGTTGAACGGAGTATGACGTCGTTATTTCTATTATTTGACAAAGTGACCTAGTTTTTGAGCATATGTGACCTAATTATCATCAAGATAAAAAATTCTGACCAATTTTCATGAAGATCCATTGAAAAAATAAATTGACCTCTAGAGAGGTCACAAGGTTTTTCTATTATTTGACCTAATGACCTAGTTTTTCAAGGCACGTGACCCACTTTTAAACTTGACCTAGATATCATCAATGTGAACATTCTCACTAATTTTCATGAAGATCTCGTGAAAAATATGGCCTCTAGAGAGGTCACAAGGTTTTTCTATTTTTCGACCTACTGACCTAGTTTTTGACCACACATGTCCCAGTTATGAACTTGACCTAGATATCATCAAGCTGAACATTCGCACCAACTTTCATGAAGATCCAGTGAGAAATATGGCCTCTAGAGACATCACAAGAATTTTCTATTTTTAGACCTACTGACCTAGTTTTTGGCCGCACGTGACCCAGTTTTGAATTTGACCTAGATATCATCAAGATGAACATTCTGACCAATCTTCATCAAGATCTCTTGAAAAATATGGCCTCTAGAGAGGTCACAAGGTTTTTCTATTTTAGATCTACTGACCTTGTTATTGACCGCACGTGACCAAGTTTCGAACCTGACCTAGGTATCATCAAGGTGAACATTCTGACCAATTTTCATAAAGATCATATGAAAAATATGGCCTCTAGAGAGGTCACAAAGTTTTTCTATTTTCAGACCTACTGACCTAGTTTTTGACCGCACGTGACCCAGTTTCAAACTAGACCTAGATATCATCAAGGTGAACATTCTGACCAATTTTAATGAAGATCCATTGAGAAATATGGCCTCTAGAGAGGTCACAAGGTTTTTCTATTTTTAGACCTACTGACCTAGTTTTTGACCCCACGTGACCCAGTTTCGAAATTGACCTAGATATCATCAAGGTAAACATTCTGACCAATTTTCATGAAGATCTCATGAAAAATATGGCCTCTAGAGAGGTCACAATGTTTTTCTATTTTTAGATCTACTGACCTAGTTTTTGACCCCACGTGACCCAGTTTCAAACTTGACCTAGATATCATCAAGGTGAACATTCTGACCAATTTTCATGAAGATCCATTGAGAAATATGGCCTCTAGAGAGGTCACAAGGTTTTTCTATTTTTAGACCTACTGACCTAGTTTTTGACCCCACGTGACCAAGTTTCGAACTTGACCTAGATATCATCAAGTTGAACATTCTGACCAATTTTCATCAAGATCTTATGAAAAATATGGCCCCTAGAGAGGTCACAAGGTTTTTCTATTTTAGATCTACTGACCTAGTTTTTGACCCCACGTGATCCAGTTTCGAACTTGACCTAGATATCATCAAGGTGAACGTTCTGACCAATTTTCATGAAGATCCATTAAGAAATATGGCCTCTAGAGAGGTCACAAGGTTTTTCTATTTTTAGACCTACTGACCTAGTTTTTGACCCCACGTGATCCAGTTTCGAACTTGACCTAGATATCATCAAGGTGAACATTCTGACAAATTTTCATGAAGATCTCTTGAAAAATATGGCCTCTAGAGAGGTCACAAGGTTTTTCTATTTTTAGATCTACTGACCTAGTTTTTGATCGCACGTGACCCAGTTTCGAACTTGACCTAGATATCATCAAGATGAACATTCTGACCAACTTTCATAAAGATCCCGTGAAAAATGTGACCTCTAGAGTGGTCACAAGCAAAAGTTTACGCACGCACGCACGCACGCACTGACGCACGGACGACGGACGCCACGCGATCACAAAAGCTCACCTTGTCACTTTGTGACAGGTGAGCTAAAAAATATGAGCAAAAAATATTGCAGCACTTCAGAGAACACCTAAAATTGTGCTTTTAACAATGTCTTGTATAAATCTAAAGTAGTTCCATTATTGTTTAACTTTATATGCTTGTATTTATTTTCAACTTTAGTCTATAAACATATCTTGAAAATACAATGGAAAACCTTTACTGTTAGTAACAATTTCTTTTTAATCTGCTGGTGTTTTGACTGAATATTCTTGTAAGAAAAAACTTGAGAGAAAAAATTACTTACTCCAACTGTAAAATATGACACTTAAGACAATCAACAGAGCCATAATGACCTCAAAGATGCTCACTTGACCTTGACCTTTTGACCTTATTTGTCATAACATATTGTATCATTAAATGCAACAATTTTGTTTCATGAAGATCAATCAACTGCTTCATAAGAACACATCATTTAAAGCTTTATATTTTATTTTTAGCTCTGGCAGCCCCTAAAAGGGATCAAGGGTAACCACTTGAACAAAACTGATACGGATCCATACAAGGACGCTACAGACCAAGTTTGATGAAGATCCATCCACTGGTTCATAAAAGAAATTATTTAAAACTTTAGTCTTATTTCTAGCTCTGACGGCCCATTAAAAGCCAAGCAGAACCATCTGCATATACCTGAGAGAGGTTTGGATAAGGATACTACAGAAAAAGTTTGGTGAAGATCTGTCAACTGGCTTAGAAGTCATTTAAAGATTTGTTTTCTATTTTTAGCCCTGGCTGCCTGAAAAGGGTTCCTGGCCAGATAGTCAGAACAAACTTGAGAGGCCCATAAAAGACTGCTTCAGACCAAATTTGGTGAAAATCTATTTAGTGTTTCTTTTTATATTTTCTGCTATAGTGGCCCCTAAAAGGAGTAGAGAAGAACCATTTGAACAAATTGGATATAGGTCCATGGCAGGATGCGATAGACCAAGTTTAGTGTAATGCTGACCCGTAGTTCTAGACGAGAACATGTTCAAATAAAATATTGACAAAGGACGACTGACACTAGATCATCTACCTTTACTAATAGCTCACTCTGAACAAAGTTCAGGTGAGCTAAAAATATTCACCAATACAAAAAAACTACTGCTGTTAAACATTTATAAAGACTAGTTTGAGATATACAGTTTACAAGTTCCTATAGATAAGCTGGAAATAATCATGCTATTGTAGTTATTTGTTAAGCAAAGCATTACCCTGGTGCATGATGACGTTCACGTTACCTGAAGTTATAATGTCTGACAGAGCAGATCTCACCGACACACCTAGGTAACAATAGTATAAACTGCTTACATCACAGAAAAAATGTATGTTAGAGAATTTTCTTGCTTATATCACTGAATAAAAGAAACCAAAGCACCAACAGCCCTTACAGAACAAATTCTGCCAACTGAGCTTTTTAGGTAAAATGCCAACTTTCTAACAACTGTCAAAAGTAGGAGGCAAATGTTGGTGACATTGTCCTTCCTGAAATTGTCATGGGCAACATCTAACTTGACATGGAATCACTGATATGAAATCAGATCTTTAAATTTACTATTTGATTGGCATGTCTGTTTGTTTGACCAACATTTTATAGCCATTCTTCCAACAGTTTTTCAGTTTCAAAACAGCAATTGGTAACAATACCCATTAATCCTGTGTTTAGTTCTAGCACTAATACCCGACTGAAACCGAGAAGTGGTTCTGGGATCATGATGATCATGCATTAAACTATGTATAATGTCCTGCTAAAAATACGGGCAGTTATAGCTCACTATTAAGTGACAGAGAAACTAAATTATGTCAGAAACTACAATGGCTCCCATTACCCCCACCCCAAAAACGTTGCCTCATACAAGTAAATGAAAATCTGCAGGAATTAACCAACCTAGACTTTCAGGAAATATGTTTGGATGGATAGCAAAGATCAAATCTAAATAGTTCCCCTTCTTTGGAAAGCACAATGACTGTACTAAGTACATCATTCTCTTTCAAACACAGAAATGCAAGAAGTTATACAAAAGCATAGTTCCATCTAAATGTAATTAATTCAGTAAATGTGTCTACATTTCTTGGCATGATATTCTTTGTTCAATCAACTAATGGGTAGGTTATCCATATATGCATATATATCTGCAAAAGCCATACAACAGTCAAAAAAGAAAATAATAAGAAACTTCTTGAATGGTGGAAAAAAATTGATTGAAAAATAATGTTCTAGCAACTTTCAATTCCTTGTAAAGTTAACATAGACAAGAATAATGTGAACAGTCCCCTGAAAACGCTTGATAGAATAATATTATCAATTCCAGAGGGAATAACTAAACAAAATAAATATGATACTTCCCATAAAATGTGCATGTTCACTTGATGTTGGTGATGTTTACCGAGTTTCATTAGAACTGGATAGAAACCGTGGGAGTCCAGCAACATACATAATTCTGTCCATTACATATTAATGATGTATATCAAGCTCCATTATAATTGGACCACTACTTGAGAAAAAAATAGTTGGACAGGAAAGTCTTGAAAGTGTGAACATGTACACTTCATGTTCAAGATGTATACCAACTTTCATTCAAATTAAACGGAAACTGTAGGAGGAGTTAACTGCACAAAAATTGTGTTCAAAAGACAATCTGATGGATAGACTGACCGTTCAAACACTATATGCTTCCTGGGTCATCACACTGGGGTGCATAATATTTCGTAGAAGATGACAGCTAAAGTTTTCACTATACTATAATTATGAATGTCCAAATACATGTCAAACTGGGCAAATATGTTTTGCGCAGATATGGCAGAGGTGAACTCTGCCTTATATTACCTATGGATGGCTGCTTTGGTTTGAAGACGTTTAATGCCGTCGAAGCACGTTTCTTTTTCTTGTTACACACCTCGTCCAAATCATCTACACACTGTCTATGTACACACTGCTCGCACGCTGAATATCAGAAATACATTTCAATTACTTAATTAATTCCAGCTTGATTGTGATGAAAGCATGGTATATAAAAAAAGAGAATAAAATCTGGTCACTCAACCGAGGGTCAAGGAGTACATTCAAAAATTAATAAAGGCGCTAGAGTGCACACAACCTTAAAATCAGCTAGTTCTGCAGTCTGTAAGCGGCATAAAAGCCAATAACAAAATTTTTCAATACTGTGAAACACAGTTTGAGCAAGCACTGTCTCCAGCACAATCGCTGAAACCAGAATCCAGCAATTCATGTAGGCACCAATCATTTTTTATATATATTTTCTATGTTTAGAATGCTTGAAATAACTTGTTTTGCTCATCCAGTTGCAACTTTTGAGCGATCAGTACTTTCCTGTATTTGGTCCTGTAGTGTACATATGAGCCACTTAACCATGAATAAATACTGAAAACACAAATTCAGACAAAGGCTATGAGCTGAAGTTTTCAGCATCAGGAAACCACAGTTGTTCACTACCAGCCTTCCCTTTCTCAGTTTTTACTTTATCTCACCCTGCTAAGTTTGTAAAAGGACTACTCTATCTTTCAATTAGGACATTACCATTTATAGTTCATAGGGAGTCTGCACAAGTTGCAAAGGCAGATACAATTGCCACTAGAATGCTAAGAGTTATATCCTCTATCCTATACACAATAAGTAGAAGTTGTCTTACTTTGACACTGGTATCCTTGGAAACCAACACCCCACAGCACTTTATTACACTTCAGACAGAATTCCTGTTTGTACAGATGGCATAAAACAAACTGATGACCTTTTTGGTTCTGAAAGAGAAAAATATACCTGCAACATATCTGGCAGATATTACCTACATTACTTACAGTAAATATCATCAAAACCTGACATACATATTCCTGCAATTAATCTGATAAGAATCAATTCATAATTCTGTAATTTATACACTTTACTTTAATTCATTTGAAGAAGAAACTTGAAACTTAAGAAGTATGCAATTATTATTTTGTATTGTTGGGTTTCAGTTACATGAACAAAATTTCTAGGTTACATGGCACCTTTCCAGCTTTTGATGGTTTAGAAAAAACCAATGTGCACCTTAGTCTATCATTTTACATTACTTTAGGCATATATGGACACATATGCAGAACAACAATGATTCGGTAAGCCAGCTAGATGAGTTTCCTTAAATCAAATGATTCTACACCTATGCACAAACCAAACGGAGGTTGTTGATCCCACAGCGATGAGGTGGAAAGTCAATCAAAGTAGCAACCTTAACTGTTCAACCAATGAGGACTCATACAAACTCAAGTTATAGGAACTGCAAATTATCCTATGAAATGTTACCTTGGTCTTTGATCTGTTACTGAATTTAAACTTGGACATCTGTTTATCTTTTGTGACGAAACTTGGCACACGCTCGAGTACATTACCACTATGAGATGTGGGTTTGTTCAGGCCAATATGACGGAGGAATGTAGCGATGGCCCAGCCCTGGGCTGACATTTTGTCATCTTCTTCACTCATTCTGGAAACATTTGAAAATATTGTCAAAGGTTATACAATCAAGTTCTAACCCTTACCCTGCTAAATTTCTAAAATGGACTGGTCCATCATTCAATTTGGGCAATACCACTTATTATTCAAAAGTGTTCACTGAAAATTTACTGACTGAATAGCAAACAGTGCAGATCATGATCAGACTGCACGGATGTGCAGGCTGATCTTGGTCTGCACTGGTCACAAAGGCAGAATCAATCGTGTCCAGCATGATAACGGTTAAGTACTCTAAAATAATTTTCAGGTTCCATGTATAATAAAACCGAGTCTGTAGTAAAGCCTCAAACTGCAACTTTTTATTGGTCAATTTCATGACTTAGCTCTGAATCAACCAATAAGATGCCGGAGATTCTAGACTGGTATCCCCAAAGTTGAAACTTAAGTTTTTTAATCTTGGATGCAAGCAAGAACCATATACTTTGTTCTTTAATTCTACAGCAACAGATTAAGTTTAAAACATCTAAGACATCCAAAATGTACATAAAATTCCTTGGTGTTTCGTAAAGTTCTTATTTCATGAACATTCTAGAAAAGTCTGATACCAGAACAAACAGATTACAAAGTCATGTTCAATGCAAAAATACTCTTCTCAATTATGTATTAAAAATTGCTTTAAAGCATCAAATAGAACAGTTTGTTAGAAGAATGTTATGAAAAAACTGTCAAACAAAACAGAAGGTATATGTGACTGAGCAACATTGTGTACTTACACACACTTTTCCAGGTCTGGGTATAAGTATTTTTCTACTATTTTCAATTCTTCATTTTTATCCATATGGTCTTTCAGATCTGCTGCGCCCTCTATCAGCCCTGGAATGGAAAATAGTAACATACATGTTAACATTAGCATCTACATTCACTACTTAACCTTTAGCCTGCTGGCGGCAAGTGATTTTGCCTTTGCGACCATTGCAGACCAAGATCAGCCTGCATGTCAGTGCTATTCAGTCAGTAAATTTTCAGTGAACTCCCCTTTGAATAATAAGTGGAATTGCCCAAATTCAATAACGGACCAAGCCATTTTAGAAATTTAGCAGGGAAAAGGTTAAACTAATGTATTACTGTCCAATTCAAATCACTTCCTTTTAGTAAAGGTTCTTACCCATTTCCTTGCACAACATTGTAATAAAGGTGGCCTGAAGTTAAACAAGAACTTAAATTTTGATTGGAAGTTCTCATTGCATATTAGGTCTGAAAAAAAATTACCTTATCTGTCATATTAATTGAAATTATCATCATAATTTTTTTATGTTTTTTCCTTCTGATGTTAAATTCTATTTTCGTTTTCAAAATATTCTACTTTTGTTTTCGAAATTGCATTATTTGTTCATGTATGGTGTTTGTAACTTTTTTAAATCAGTTTCAAAGCTGATTTAGTTAATAATTAGTAGGGATAGGAACAAATATTCGAAAATCAGTCGAATATTCGAATATGAAAATCAAATTCGAATATTCGTAAATTATTGTATTTTTTTTTTCAAAATAAGTATCATTGATTTTGGGCAACATGAGCATGCTAATTCTACAGAACATGAGCATGCTAATTCTACAGAATAACACCAAGTCATGTTTGGTTATCGCATATCAAAAGATGTCCAATTAACATAAACAAGAAAATAGCAATGCATAATTGGCTGGGACCATCGTTACGGATTAACAGTTTGCAACAGGCGTCAATGTGTCAGATGCATGTCAAAAGATGTCCAATTAACAAGAAAATTGCAATGCATAATTACCTGGGGTCATCGCTACGGATTAACAGTTTGTATTAGGCGTAAATGTGATATCTTTTTATCTTTTGTTCATTTTTATTGGCGGATGTTTTATGTAAAAAGTTGTAGATTTTTTTTTTTCGAAAACAATACCAAACTTGTAGATATTGTCGATCTTTTCACAATATTTTGTACGACGTTTCAGACCATCCGCAGAATCGGTTTTCATCTGCCATCGGCCGTATTCGAATTAAATTTTGAAGTACTTTATAATAAAATCAAGAAATAACATATGATTGATGCATAAGTTCATGTTGAAGGAGGTTTAAGTCTGCCTTACTTGCTTTTTACATGACGATTTTTACACGCCGATTGAAAATTTTCAAAATGGCGGCAGTAATACAACAGTGCGTCACGTGTTTAAATGCAACGACCTGCTATTTTTAGATAAAATTGCGACGGTCTTAATTATAACCGTTTTGATTTTTTGTATCATTCTGAAGCTAGAACACTGAATTAGTTAAATCTGTTCAAGATTATACTGACAGAATCGTGAAATAAAATGCTAGGATCGGCGGGTTTTGCTAGGTAGGATCGGGTTTTGGCCTTATTACGTACGATGATCCACGCTTTAAACAAATGAATACGTTGTGTATATGCCAATCACTTAATAAGAATTTAAAGCTTCCATTAAAACAAACCGAATATTCGAATATATTCAAATATGGCAAACCGAATATTCGAATATTGATTTCAGTATTCGTTCCCATCCCTAATAATTAGTATACTTGTTTGAACTAGTTGAGATCATTTAAAATTTACTGAACTTTAAGCACGATTAGTAGACAAATGTCTGGAGCCCAAATGCAACTGTGACACTTGTATACACGTATATTCGCACAAATACAGTAGTTACAACAGAATACATGTCTTAAAACAGTTTTCAGGGTAGCCACTTTTTGATCAAAACACGTACCTTGTTCTTTTTTCTGTCTGAGATCTTCCACAAGTTTCTGTACATCTTCTTTAGCGACAACTCGTGCATTATTAAATATGGAGCGTAACAAATCTTCTTTTTCTGACCTGAAGGTTAACGTCGTGTCTATCTCTTGCACAATGTGATCACCAAATGAAGTCACTCTTAATGGCTGAAATATTATCAATATAGTTGAAGCAATTACAAAGAACAATTTCTCATTTAGTACAACACATTTTTTTCCCATTGTACATTAAAATTTCCTGGATACGTAAAAATTTTGTGTTTTAGTGCAAAAATGCTATTAGTTTTAAAGAATAAGGTTTCTTTCAAGACACAAAAGCAGACTACTTGTACCTATTCATTTATTCAGCGTGGTAAGAAGTACGCTGTACATTGATAAGTTTCAAACTTGTGTTGGAGCAAAAAACGTTCTCCAGTTACAAATACTTTCCTAGGTTTTACATCCTAGTACAATTCTTAAATATCAAGTGCCATATGGGTACCATTTCTTCACTGGTGTGACACATCTTGTTAACCCCTAACTTCCAAACTCAAAATGGACATTCTACCATTTAGATATAGAAGCAGTTGCTTTCTTCTTTGTGACTTTTTCTTCTGATTTTACATAAGTTAATATGATCACCATATTCCTAGAGAAAACTGTTTTTCCAACAGTTTACAAGCAAGAACTATTTTGTTTTTTTATACCCCAGTCACACATACGGCGCGGATAGCTACGTCTAGCCACGGATAGAAACGTAGTAATCCGTATCGATCTATACCTGAGCTGTACCTCAAAGTAGTAATCTGTATCGATTTGTACCAACACTTGGTCAAAACGTATTCAAGACATCCCAAACTTGCAAGTTTTTCCAACTTTCGAACATGCACAAAAGTTTGAGCAATCCGTAGCCATTTGAACGTGACTTTAGTCCAACTTCGTTGAAACTTATTCATCCGTAGTTAAACTTACTAAACATAGTTATCCGTACTGAAACGTACCTTGCCGTAGTTTTACATGATGTCAAAAATAATCGTAATGAAAACGCTGGCTATATGTGGCCTATTTATATGAAACTTACCGACCCGTTACTAAACCTTAATGCGAACATAGTCATGCGTATTGATCCGTAGCTAAACTTAATTATCCGAGGCTGCCCGTACTTAAGCGTAATTCAACGTAGTTCACCTCAGACCCGTCCACGCGCTGGGCAAGTTGACAGGCACAGTGAAATGTAGTACGCCGTACCTAATTGTACTGACCTGCATCCTGTATCTCTTTGTTCCCCGTTTCTCACCATTTTTCTCGTACTAAGACGTACTGCTCAGTACTTATCCATGTCTGCCCAACCACAGACCAATCTGCACCGTACCTCAACGCACGGACATATCCGTATGTGTGACTGTAGCTTTAACCAATAAAATAATGTACATTTATCTAAATAAACAAACTTTACTTACAGCATTATGGACTATAAATGTTGAATGAATTTCATACGCCCATTTCTTCAGATCTTTACTGCTGCCCTGAGCGTTGCGATAGAAACTGGTCATTTGGTAGAACAATAGTGGGGCGGGATTGTGTTGTGTTAAAACATAGTGCATAAATATCGCCATGTAAGCTGGCTTTGTCTCCAACACTCGGAGGTCACTGAAAACTCTACTGTCCCCAGTCTGCAAAAGAAACATGTATACAAAATTATATGACATCATAAAAACAAGATACTCATCTTGCTGATGTGTTAAAATAACTTGATGCTGACATGCTAAAAGTACGAAGGAATTTTTAAAGAAAACATTCATTTTCATAGTTATGTCAAAATGTAGCGCTAAAATATGCATAACAGAGGCTTAATTGTAAGCTGTTGCAACATTTGAACTTAAAGGGGCACGTTTCCAGATTTATGCAATATCTTTTATCTTTTCAAAATAAAAACAGCCTATTGCATTTATTTCGATGCAAGTACCACAGAAAGACGTGATAAATAAAGTTCTAACATTAGCTGTACTTTCAATGTACTGCAAAAATAGCTAACTGAATTATATTCATTTTCCATGACAACCTTTTTAATACTAAATATGTTTTTTGGCAGTTTTAAAAATTATCATATTTTGTCACAAATCTAGAGGCAAATATCCCTTTTAAAGAACAAGTAACAACAGTTTTCCTGTCTTAAATTCTAAATTTGTGGTTTGCATATACAGTTTTTTTTTTGTTCTTTCCACATTATTACATCAGGTTAAAGAAAAAGAAATCATCCTTATAAACATGCAGTGTATGTACTTCGCTATTGTCTTCCTAATATCACACGTGTTACAGCTGCGGAATTTGAAATAATTTGATTACATAACGCATGCAAAATATTGTGTGATGTGAATATTGTTTACATAATATTCCGTGAATGGGATGTGATGTACAAATTCCACATAAAATAGTTCTAGCAAAATATGCCGATATATTAAAGGCAGAAACCTACACCAATTGCAAGTCTCTTAGCAAAAAAGCTATGTAAATATCAAAGTACTGAGCCATAGCTTTGCTTCACAATCTGCTTATATTAGGCGTTTTGCATGTTCAAGTCTATTTCTTATTAACAATGAAAGATTTTGTTTAACTCTGATTTTCCCAAGCATCATAGGCCACTAAGAAAAATCAGCGAAACAGAAAACATACTGGGTGTTTATGCATGATACTGTGTTGGCCCTGTATGTCTCACCTTACCTACTGTCCCAGTTTCAAACTTGATCTTCATTTCATTAGACAAATAGTCTGACCAAGTTTCATGTAGATCAGGTAAATGTGTTGCAAATGGAGAGTTATCAAGGTTTTCATGTTTTTAAATAATGACTTAGTCTTTGACCCTAAGCTGACCTAATTTAACAATACAAACATTCTGAACAGGTTTTATGAAGTAGACTGTTTCCCTTAAATGTAGCAGAGTTTTTTTATGACATGGCTTAGTTCTAATCCAATATGGCCTAGTTTTGAACCTGATAAAGATTTCATAGAGACAAACATTCTGACCATGTTTCATGCAGATCAGGTAAAAAAAAAATGTGGCCTCTAGAGTATTAACAAGGGTTTTCTATGATCTAACAAGGCGATCTAATTGATTCAGTTTCAAAACAGCATTTATCTGCGACTTTCGCAGGAACAAACATGCAAAACTACCTTAAGACATTTGCAAAGACAACTATCTGTAGCTGTATCACATCAAACTTTATAAGAACAAGAGGACCATGATGGTCCTGAATCGCTCACCTCTTCCCACATGACCCAGTTTTGAGTATGACATCGTTTTTGACCAGCTTTCATGAAGATCCCATGAAAAATGTGACCTCTAGAGTGGTCACAAGGTTTTTCTATTTTTAGACCTACTGACCTAGTTTTTGAAGGCACGTGACCCAGTTTCGAACTTGACCTAGATATCATCAAGATGAACATTCTGACCAACTTTCATAAAGATCCCATGAAAAATGTGACCTCTAGAGTGGTCACAAGGTTTTTCTATTTTTAGACCTACTGACCTAGTTTTTGACCGCACGTGACCCAGTTTCGAACTTGACCTAGAAATCATCAAGATGAACATTCTGACCAACTTTCATGAAGATCCCAAGAAAAATGTGACCTCTAGAGTGGTCACAAGGTTTTTCTATTTTTAGACCTACTGACCTAGTTTTTGAAGGCACGTAACCCAGTTTCGCACTTGACCTAGATATATTCAAGATGAACATTCTGACCATTTTTCATGAAGATCCCATGAAAAATGTGACCTCTAGAGTGGTCACAAGGTTTTTCTATTTTTAGACCTACTGACCTAGTTTTTGACCGCACGTCACCCAGTTTCGAACTTGACCTAGATATCATCAAGATGAACATTCTGACCATTTTTCATGAAGATCCCATGAAAAATGTGACCTCTAGAGTGGTCACAAGGTTTTTCTATTTTTAGACCTACTGACCTAGTTTTTGACCGCACGTGACCCAGTTTCGAACTTGACCTAGATATCATCAAGATGAACATTTTGACCAACTTTCATGAAGATCCCATGAAAAATGTGACCTCTAGAGTGGTCACAAGGTTTTTGTATTTTTAGACCTACTGACCTAGTTTCTGAAGGCACGTGACCCAGTTTCGAATTTGACCTAGATATCATCAAGATGAACATTCTGACCAACTTTCATGAAGATCCCATGAAAAATGTGACCTCTAGAGTGGTCACAAGGTTTTTCTATTTTTAGACCTACTGACCTAGTTTTTGACTCCACGTGACCCAGTTTCGAACTTGACCTAGATATCATCAAGATGAACATTCTGACCAACTTTCATGAAGATCCCATGAAAAATGTGACCTCTAGGTTGGTCACAAGGTTTTTCTATTTTTAGACCTACTGACCTTGTTTTTGACCACACGTGACCCAGTTTCGAACCTGACCTAGATATCATCAAGATGAACAATCTGACCAACTTTCATGAAGATCCAATGAAAAATGTGACCTCTAGAGTGGTCACAAGGTTTTTCTATTTTTAGACCTACTGACCTAGTTTTTGAACGCACGTGACCCAGTTTCGAACTTGACCTAGATATCATCAAGATGAACATTCTGACCAACTTTCATGAAGATCCCATGAAAAATGTGACCTCTAGAGTGGTCACAAGGTTTTTCTATTTTTAGACCTACTGACCTAGTTTTTGACTTCACGTGACCCAGTTTCGAACTTGACCTAGATATCATCAAGATGAACATTCTGACCAACTTTCATGAAGATCCCATGAAAAATGTGACCTCTAGAGTGGTCACAAGGTTTTTCTATTTTTAGACCTACTGACCTAGTTTTTGACTTCACGTGACCCAGTTTCGAACTTGACCTAGATATCATCAAGATGAACATTCTGACCAATTTTCATGAAGATCACATGAAAAATGTGACCTCTAGAGTGGTCACAAGGTTTTTCTATTTTTAGACCTACTGACCTAGTTTTTGACCGCACGTGACCCAGTTTCGAACTTGACCTAGATATCATCAAGATGAACATTCTGACCAATTTTCATAAAGATCCCATGAAAAATGTGACCTCTAGAGTGGTCACAAGCAAAAAGTTTACGGACGCACGGACGCACGGACGGACGACGGACACTGCGCGATCACAAAAGCTCACCTTGTCACTTTGTGACAGGTGAGCTAAAAATACTTTCATTATAGAAAATTTTCCAGACTATTTTACCTAGAACTAGCTATATGTCTAGTATCTAAAATGTTCAATGAATACAAAGACCGAAAGTTCCATAATGAAATTTCTACACAGTATCTAAGCACAATGCTAATTCGAACTCTGGCTAGATGATCCGATTTTTTGCACATTTAACAGCTACCCTAGCAATTTGCATGTTGTTGAGCAGTGGTCTATGACAAGTCAGTATGTTACTATAACATAACAACGAAAGAAAATGTATCAAAACATAGCGATCTTTTTCTATGTTGTTGTTGTTGTTGTGTTCAACATCGCCCTGGAACTTCACCCTGGTAAAAAAAAGTAACCCTGATGGCAGTAAGCCACCGACCTGAGGAAGAAAGCACAATGTATTGCTTCATATATCTTTGCTGAAAAGCTTGAAATATAATTTTAGTTTTCCTACAGTAACACTGAGCGGGTGGCACCAATGGCATGGATGAAACTTGGTAGAAAACAATCATCAAAAAAAATGTTTAGCCCAGAGACCTGACTTTCAGAAATTTAGAAGCAGAACACCACCTTATGCTACATGGAAAATATCTTATTCCCAACCGTTGTATTTTTGGGAAAGAATTTTTCTTTAATTTTGAAACTGGCAAGTCCCTTTGAAATGGTGAGGCTAGAAATATGACCCATGCATTTAAGAAGTCTTCACACCAAACAAGAAAACAAGCCTTTCGTTCAACTGAGCTTAGCATAGACATATATGTCAAGTTTTAAGCAATAAGCCGCAACTTTGTATTAAGTACTGCCTGTCCTGATACCAGTGTAGCATTATAAAGATGATACCAACTGTGTTTATATTGCGACAGCTTGTAAAATATCTGTACATATATCTAGAAACTTCAGAAAAGTATATGTGTGTGGTATAATAAAGTCAATTTATGTCTAAACATGAGAATTAAGGGCTGTGTAATTGGAACCATCTAATACACCTGTTTTTCCTCAGTCATTTTTTCACTGTGGATCTAGCCCTTTTCTGTCACTGAAGGAAGAAGGCAGTTTGTTACTAGCCCCGGGGCTATAACTGTTTGTTTAATTTTTCTAACGAGGAAAACAAGAGCTGTCACAGGAGACAGCGCGCTCGACTATTTCGATGTTGGATAGTGAAACTGGGCACATCTGAGGAAACTAGAGCTGTCACCGGAGTGTTTAATGACTCCAATTGTGGATGAAGATATTACACAATAGCCTGAGTCTATGTCAAAAATATCAACTTAAAGTAATAAGAGAGGTAAAAATAAAATCTATCAAAACACTATATAAGTATATCCTAAGCAAAAAGGGGCATAATTCATTAAATATTGGTGCCAGAGTTATGTACCTTGTGTCATATGGTGTGGGTGATGATGTTGAACAACTATTTTAAGTTTGAATCAAATCCATTCAGTAAAAACAGAGACAGAGTGAAAGTGCATCAAAACTTTAACCTAAAATTCTAAGTAACAAGAGCTGTCTCCATAGGATGACACATGCCCCCGATGGCACTTTAAATGAATAGTTATGGCCGATGTTCGAGTTTAGGACCTTTGACCTACGGAGCTGGGTCTTGCGCGCGACACGTCGTCTTACTGTGTCACACATTTATGCGTAGTTATTTTAAAATCCATGCATGAATGACAAAGATATGGACCGGACACGCCCATCAATGCACTATCATGAAAAAAGACCTTTAACATCTAAGTGTGACCTTGACCTTTGAGCTACGGACCTGGGTCTTGCGCATGACACGTCGTCTTACTGTGGTACACATTCATGCCAAGTTATTTGAAAATCCATCCATCGATGACAAAGATATGGACTGGACACGCCCATCAATGCACTATCCCTTAATGTCTAAGTGTGACCTTGACCTTTGAGATACGGACCTGGGTCTTGCGCGCGACACGTCGTCTTACTGTGGTACACATTCATGCCAAGTTATTTGAAAATCCATCCATCGATGACAAAGATATGGACCGGACACACCCATCAATGCACTATCCCTTAATGTCTAAGTGTGACCTTGACCTTTGAGGTACGGACCTGAGTCTTGCGCGCGACACGTCGTCTTACTGTGGTACACATTCATGCCAAGTTATTTGAAAATCCATCCATCGATGACAAAGATATGGACCGGACACGCCCATCAATGCAATAACCTTTAATGTCTAAGTGTGACCTTGACCTTTGAGCTACGGACCTGGGTCTTGAGTGCGACACGTCGTCTTACTGTGGTACACAGTCATGCCAAGTTATTTGAAAATCCATCCATCGATGACACAGATATGGACCGGACACGAAAAATGCGGACAGACCGACAGACCGACAGACTGACAGACCGACAGACTGACAGACCGACAGACAGACGGTTCAAAAACTATATGCCTCCCTTCGGGGGCATAAAAAGGGGAATAATTCATGAAAAATTGTGCCAGAGTTATGCATCTTGTGTCATATGATGTGGGTGATGATGCTGAACAACTATTTTAAGTTTGAATCCATTCAGTAATAACGGAAGTAGAGTGAAAGTGCACCAAAACTTTAACCTGAAATTCTAAGTAAAAAGGGGGAATAATTCATAAAAAAATGGTGCCAGAGTTATGCACCTTGTGTCATATGATGTGGGTGATGAGGTTGAACAATTGTTTAAGTTTGAATCAGATCCATTCAGTAATAACAGAAATAGAGTGAAAGTGCATAAAACTTTAACCTTAAATTCTAAGTAAAAAGGGGAATAATTCATGAAAACTTGTGCCAGAGTTATGCACCTTGTGTCATATGATGTGGGTGATGATGTTGAACAACTATTTTAAGTTTGAATCAAATCCATTCAGTAATAACAGAGATAGAGTGAATGTGCATCAAAACTTTAACCTGAAAATCTAAGTGAAAAGGGGGGATAATTCATGAAATATTGGTGCCAGAATTATGGCCCTTATGTCAGATGATGTGGATGATGATGAGGAATAAGTATTTCAAGTTTGAATCAAATCCATCAAGTAATTACAGAGATAAGTTGAAAAAAGAGAAAGTGCACCAAAACTTTAACCAAGGTGGGGACGCGGAAAGACGCCGATGCCGACGCCGACACCGGGGCGAGTAGGATAGCTCTCCTTATACTTCGAATAGTCGAGCTAAAAACCTGTATGTTTAACACATTGACATATGACCCCAATGATGGCCTGTCCCATTTTGAGTTGCCACATTAGTATGACCTTGACCATTAACATATTGATCCCCAAAATAATAGGTCATCTGCTTACCACAAGCAAATATCCTATGATGTTTGAGAACTGAGCAGAAACAATTTCCAGTTTCAAGGTCGTCACTGTAACCTTGACCTCTGACCTAAAGACCCCCAAAATAATGGGAATCATCCCATATAAAGTCTGATGACTGTAGGCCGAGGTGTACTTTACTTACTGAGCTGAAACCAAAGACCTTTAACCTACTGACCCTAAAAACAATAAGGGTCATATATGCGCAGACCACAGAGTGACAATCATCATATGAAATTGACGACTGTAGGCTGAATCGTTAGTTTATACTAATTTACTTTAGATTGATTGTGAAGCAAGTTCTACAACTTATACTAATCACTCTCGACACCTCATTCCTGATGGAATCCATTGCCACGAGGGTATGAGAGAAGAGAAGCCAGTTTCCCTTTTAAAGCATAGCGCCAAACAAGGGATCTACTGGTACCATTTTTCACGTCTTTGGTACAATGCGGCTGAACTGTTCTTTAGTTATTGAAAAGAAAAACATTTTCAGTCTTAAAGTCACTATGACTTTAGTCTTTGACCTACTGACTCAAAAAAAGATGTGGTCATTTTCTTACCACAGGTAATTCACAACTGAAAATTTTCTAGTTACTGATCGGATGAGCTAAACTTCTTCTTCCAAGGAGGTCATTAAAATTTGATAAAAATTGACATTTTTCTGATTTTTTTTCTGACAATTAATATAGGACATGCAACATGTAAGCAATACTGAAAACAGCTCAAAAATTTGAAGTTATTCTGGTATGAATGAAGTTGTTACCATGATCCCTGACAAAGTTTCTCAAACATTTAAACAAGCCATATTCCTGGTATAAAATATTTATTAAAGTACATAATAAATGTGTTAATCAAAATGAACTGTAAGGAAAATGTGATGTTGAGTAAAAGGTTAATGGAAGCATGGACAGCAATAAACTACATTAGCTGGCAGTATTATTTGCATAAATGAGCTGCACCATGAGAAAACCAACATAGTGCGTTTGCGAACAGCATGGATCCAGACCAGCCTGCGCATCCACGCAGTCTGGTCAGGTTCATGCTGTTCGCTAATTGTTTCTCTAGTTTCAATAGGCTTTGAAAGTGAACAGCATGGATCCTGACCAGACTGCACAGATGCGCAGGCTGGTCTGGATCCATGCTGGTCGCAAACACACTATGTTGGTTTTCTCATGGTGCGGCTCAAATGTCGAGTCATCACTTATATAACAGACCCCTTCAAGAACCAGAAAGAACCTTTCGTGGAGTAATAACAGTTGAAGGTTGGCTAAGGTTCTCATACTTTGTACTTTGGTGATGTTTCTATTATTTCAAATTAAGACTGTAAATTTTAAGTACACATAAAAATAAAGACATACTCCTGAGCAGAAAGGATTATGTTTCTTGAAAAGATGGTCCCTTTTTAAGTTGATGACTCGCATATGATAATAATTTCTATAACAATAGGTAGTGAATAAAGAATGTATAATAAGTTTCAAACTTCCAACAGTATTATTAATCTTACAAAAACAAAAGTTTTACAATTACCGAAGCGTATTTTATTTGTCATTATTACACTGAATTTCAATTGCCGTCACAAGATGGGAATCCAGTCTGACAATTTCTAAATTATTTTTTCTACCTGCATATTGAAAGCCTGAGGAAACCTGTTTTCCGACCGCAGTGCCACCTATATTATACCCGAAATATACAGGTGTATGATAAAGAACGGTAACTTCTGAAAACAGTAATCCATGGCTAAAATCAGAATCGGAATTAAAATTTCCATGTCATTAACGTAAAACATTATGTACTTGGAAAAAAAACAAAAACACATTCTGTTGGAAGTGTGTAACTTAGCAAGAAGGAGCTATATATGAAGCTAAAGTGCAGAAAGTGATGATAAGATGATGTTGAAACAACCTCAAAGTTCTGAAGCTTAGACAAAAATGGTGAGACAGGAGGTTTAGATCTTCGTTCATAGTCGGACTGAAATAAAATATTACATTAATCAAAATACCTAGTTTGATAATAAACTTTCTACTTCCTGGAAAATCAGCTATTAACAGCATGAGCTTTCAAATTTTCATTAGACTGCAAGCAAACTTATGCAACATGCTTAAATTTAAGATTAAAAAAAAAAAAATCATGTTAGAGCGTCACAATCAAAACTGTCATGCAAACATGCATTTACCAAACAAAATTACAATTTGTTTAAATATGAGCCACGCCATGAGAAAATCAACATAGTGGGTTTGCGACCAGCATGGATCCAGACCAGCCTGCGCATACGCACAGTCTGGTCAGGCTCCATGCTGTTCGCTAACAGTTTCTCCAATTCCAATAGGCTTTAAAAGCGAACAGCATGGATCCTGACCAGACTGCGTGGATGTGCAGGCTGGTCTGGATCCATGCTGGTCGCATACCCACTATGTTGGTTTTCTCATGGCACGGCTCATATATCCTTTTAGCAAGTAAAAACAGTCAAAATGAAATGTTTAACAAGTCCATGACTCACCAAGTCTTTTTTCTTCAAAAATATGCTTGATTTTCTAAAGTTTCTCGTAAGCACATAATTAATTTTAATTTCTGGCACTCGAAGTTAAATTTCAACTACAGTTTACTAATATATGTCCCCCCATACTGCTTCATATAAATGGAAAGGTGAACTGATTTGCAATATCTGGCCATGGTACATGTGTTTGTAGAAGTTAAACCATATTTGTTGGTCATGTCTGTCATGCAAGTTTGGATAATGTATGTTCAGGCCGAAAGAAGTTGCAGTGCTAAAGGGACATATATAATTATATACTACTAATAGTATAAAAGGTTTCTTTACTGCCGAAACATTTAAGCGGCCATTACTCCATTAAAAATCATTCAATTTTGTTGAGTTTAACGTCGCACCAAAACAATTATAGGTAAAAAAAAAAAAAAAAAAAATCATTCAAGAGGAAAATACTGACAATATACAAAACAAGACTTGGTAAGACACGTACTTGCAAGATTAGTTCAAATAATACAAATAGTTTCAGAGAAGAAGTCTGAAGAAACTTTTGTGACAGACAGACTGGCTGACAAGACAAGACAAAATCAATACATCTCCCCTAATTAAAGACGCACATAATTCTGACATAAACTTTTCTTAATTAATTGAACATTATGGCGTAACAGCCGATATAAAATTCTGGCACAGCAAAAAAATCAGTAAAATAAAGTAAATTATGAAAACCCTTACACCATAACTTAATTGTAAAGGTAACTTTAAAATTCTCACATCAAATGTAAACTGTAAAGTAGAGACAAAGTTGACATATTCGATAAGCTTTATATTTATGAAGTTGTGCAGTAAACCTTCATACAATGTGCAAACAGAACAAATTCTTGGGCTTATCTACATAAGAAGGTAAAATGCTCTTAAGAAAAGCAGAACAGACGAATTTTGAAATATTTTTTCACATCTAACAGAACTGAATATGTAAATAAACCCCCATTTACCTACAAAAATTGTTTTCAGTTTCTATACATTTATGGTGGCTACCCAAGAGTTTTTCACTAGCAAACAAACATGGTTGTTACGCACATTCCTTTGTTAACATTTTTTTTAAATCTGGAACCATAAGTTATTTTGAGTTATGAAAATACTACTATTTACATAACTATATTGGTTATAAAAAGTAAAATTAAACATCACTTTAAATATACCCTTCCTTTTGAAACTATTAACATGGTTTTGTTTCCATGGAAAGGTACATTTAGTGTAACACTACCTAAGGTAGGAAAATATAGTGGTGCGATACCACAAAAATCAAGCACAGGTAGATACAGATGTCCATATGAAAATGCGCATATAAATTTGACAGCATTGTTCTTCTCACTTGACCTTCGGCCTTACTAAGACCTGAATTTAAATTGCAAGGTACTGTTTAAGGCCAAAAGTTTGCTCAAATCTTTTTTTTGGCTTTCCTTAAACATAATATCTCAGAAAACTAAGTGTTCCTAAACATATCTGGCAACCCTTTTTACTTTATCATTATAAAAATCTGTATTTCTGTACCAAGATATAACATTTCAATTGTTTCTATACCGTCTGCACCTTGGTAGCCACCATATATCTATTTACAAGAGTAAGTAAAGCTAAACTGGACAAAAACTGACAATATTTAACAACTTTGCATGTGGGCAAAAAGGTGCTGTCTGGTGTCATACAAAATCTAGATACAGCCTGGTTGCCATCATACAGAGGATTTACTTTGCTTTAGCATATAGTGTAGTACAGCAGCGCACAGTTACCACATAATATTTCTATATTTAGAATATAAAATGGTACGGTATAATACTCACACTCTCATCATCCGATGCAAAATCATCATCATCCATACCAATTATCTGTGTGTTGGATGGTCTTGTTGACATCACTATGGAATTCTGACTTCCGTCCTGTGAAAGGAAATCACAAAAATTTTGAAATAATTATGAGAATATTAGGCTAAAAGCATCTTCTAACATGGCCCAATTTGACTGCCACTAAACAAAGAAGAAGGTCAAGCTCAGTATATTCTGCAATAAACAACGGTTGACGTGCATGCAGGTAAGAGAGCATCATGACGCCCCAGATACCCAGTTTTGAACATGACTGAGATGTCATAAAGAAATACATTCTGACTACATTTCATGAAGATCAGGTAGATCCTGTGAGCTCTGAAGCGTTTACAAGGCTATTCTATGATTTGAATTTTATGTCAGGCAAAGCACTATCCAATCATAGCACTTCCCAATTTCATTTCAAGCATTGCACTGTCAAACCACGGCACTTCCCAATTTCATGTAAGACATAGCACAGTCAAATCATAGCTCTTCCGAATTTCATTTCATTTCAAAGCACTGTCAAATCATAGCACTTCTGAATTTCATTTCATTTCAAAGCACTGTCAAATCATAGCACTTCTGAATTTCATTTCATTTCAAAGCACTGTCAAATCATAGCACTTCTGAATTTCATTTCATTTCAAAGCACTGTCAAATCATAGCACCTCTGAATTTCATTTCATTTCAAAGCACTGTCAAATCATAGCTCTTCTGAATTTCATTTCATTTCAAAGCACTGTCAAATCATAGCACTTGTCTACTTCAGGAAATGAACACCACTTCCCAATTGAATTTCAGAACATTCATAGTAATGATGAAATCAGGTCATGCATTGCATTTCAAAGATACAGGAACAGCATAGCACTTCCTAATCTAAGGACAGTCATAACACTCTCAAATTACAGGACATGTTTTGCATTTCCAAACAACTTCAGGACAGCATAGCACTGTCAAATCACAAGTCAGGAGTAAAACTGTTAATGTACAGATTCTGTTTGTATTGGGTTTAGCTGTTTTTCAACAGTATTTCAGTTATGTAACAAGGGGCAGCTAACCTAACCAGTGTTCCTGGATTCTGTACCAGTACAAACCTGTTATCCACAAGTAACTGCCAACTTCCCCACATGAATCAGAGGTGGAGGATGAATGATTTCAGATACAATGTCTTTGATCAAATCATCACGGAGAACATATGCCTCGCCCAAAGATCGAACTCACAACCCCGCGATCCGTAGATCTGTGCTCTCCCCTGAGCTAAGCGGCTGGCAGAAAGTGCATGAAACGTGTAATACTACTTAAGGGCAACACAAAGCTTGTCCAATTACAGGACATCAGCAGTAGCTTTTGCTTTTTTGCTTTACATTTAATTAACAAAGTGTTCATTCTGAACAAAATACAGAAAGAAAAGATGCCAATGAGTTTCAAACCTCAATGCCTGAATCTCCTGTGACTGTGTCTATATCGAGGTTTTGACTGTGTATTGGTGTTGGTGAAGAACTTGGACTGGTACACGGTGAGTCAGAGCCAAGATCTGAGACTGTGTAAGGTACAGACGCAGTCTGGAAAAACAGAAGCAATAAACAGTTAAGTGAAAATATACATGCATTTTTATCTGCCTTGAGGTAAATGTTCTGAAAATTTCTATAACTGGAAACTTTACAATATTTCAAAAAACGATTTCAAAATATGCCAGCTATGAAAAACACCTTAATTGTGCTAAAAAACAAGAAATGGATCGTAATTTTCTAAACATAGCACAACATCAATATAAATTTTCGAAAATTGAGTATAAAAACAGAAATACCATATTTTGATTGCCATTGAGCTGTCGTACAAACGTATATCCTTTATTTAGTACCGAAAATATACCCTGAATATTTTCCATCCTTACTAACCGACAAAATCACATTAACTGACAACAATCATTTTCCAATTAACAGTCCATCTGTTCAAACAGAATACAGCCATACTGAACTGATAGAAAGTCAATATATATTTCATTGTTACCTTTAAATATAAATAATTTTCACAATGAATCTGTTTATAAATTGGAAGATCTCATACAACATTTATCTGGAAGCTGCCAGAAATACTATATATGAGATGTACTAGGAACTGCTCTTAAATATCAGTGTCTTCTATACTGTCACCTTTCTATAAAAATGTTGAAAACTATGTAAATTGTTGCCGATAACAAAGAAGACGATCTATACCACACACATTGAACAATTATAAAAATCTTGAAAAGTGTTTTTTTATATTTTTAGCCATCTTAAACTACTTTCCACTGAAAACAGTGGTATATACAATTATCGAATTATCATGGACCTGGTGAGCACAGAACTAGGCTAACAAAATTTCAAGACTACATTAAATGCATGGACAAATCTCAGTTTCTTCTCTGTATTTTTACTCATAAATTACTGGTGAATCAAGCGACAAAAACATTTATTCTGACACATATTCTTATGCCAAAAGTTGTATTTCTATCATTTTCATGACACGACAAAGGTAAATAAAGGTGACAGCATAAATGACGACTGTTTGCTTTTGAAATCATGCATAAGCCTGTACCATCCTGCTTGCAAACGTGAAACTGCATTCAAGTTTGTGAAACATGCAAATTAATGTGATTTTTGTAGTAAATAAATGTTTATTAAACATACAGCTGGTAGCCATAACAATAAATACAGCAATAAAATAATAATCTTCCCAATCAATTCAATGTTTATGATAATCTATGTACTATTTAATATGAAGTCAGTCTCCCATAAAAAGTACAAATCACACTGATAAAACGTTACTTTATATTTAGTTGATGTAAAGATACTGCTCTTTTACAAAACAGTCTAAGAAAACATGGCGCTGATCATCTGTACTAAAAATAAAATTCAAGGATTATCTTGCATTTTAACCATTACCCTGCTGAACTTCTATAATGAACTTGTCCACCTTTCAATCTGGACAGTACCATTTACTGTTGAAAGGGGTGCAAACTAAAAAGTTACTGAATGAATGGCATACAGTGCAGATCATGATCAGACTGCATGGATGTGCAGGCTGATCATGGTCTGCACTGGTCGCAAGGGCATAATCATGTCCAGCATGGTAAGGGTTAAAGCTAGTTTGTAACTACTTGCCATAACAGGTTTTTTAGTCAGGAGTTTCATGGATGTAACTGTACATTGGTACAAGTCCGGTAAACAATGATAATGAATCATACAACTATCATACAGCAGCCTGGTATCCACAGTATTTCAGTTTGAAACAATCAACAATGATTTTGGACTGTACTATCATAGAAGTAAACTATATAATGTATATTTCATACAAAATCTAGACACTCACTCCAATCATTGTTGGTCCTAGTCAGTATTATTTCACTAACTTTTCTCTGTCGCCATAGAGAAGACTTATAGTTTACATACTCTTCTTCTATATTGATGCATTTTACTTAACAAGCAACAACAATTCTAAGACACAACAAACAACATAAAAACAACATAAAAATTATTTGACTTGAATTGGTCAACAATTTGTATTAGTGTATACAGTGGGTATGCTTTCTGTCTATATAGCATTGTTAATTCGGTCAAAATGGGAACATATTCTTTATATAGATATCATTTTCTAATAATCAAGCACATCCTAATCTAACTGGGACTTTGGAATCAATCAAGCAGGCCTTTTACCTTCCGGATTGTCATTTTAGGTTTACCAAACTTTCTTCGGAAAGACTCGGATCTCTAAACACAGAAACAAAAAATAACAACAAAAATTTACATCAAACAAAATATTTAAATGTTTATTGTGCTCCATTTACCTGGCAGTTACCAAACTGCTCTGTGTTGTTGTTTTAGACATTTAATGTAATTATGCTGAGTGCATGAATATCTGAAACACCTGATGGTATTAAATAATTGAAATATTTTCCTTTTAAAATTTACAATACAATTTTTGATATATCAAAGGGGCCTACCAGTGGGATGCCAAAAGTTAACTGGTATAAATACAGAATTTTGAACCAGTAAAAAGTCTTTCATTAATGAACTCTTAAGGATAACTACCCGTAATAGGTCTCAATTTTACCAAAAGCGTACATACAACTTGATAATGTAAGCTCTGAAAATGTCAAACGATAGAAATAAGGTGCATATTGACCAGTTATATAGTGACAGAAGTTCTCAAAAATTTGCTTTAGATTACCTCCCCTGATAATTTGGTTTTTCATGAGTTATCTCTCGTGAAAACTAGAAAAAATTAATTTTCTCCTTTTTCCTACAGGGAATTTTGGATTTCTTTTTGTTATTTGTATCTGAATCATATAATGCAGCTTTCTACCGCAAATTTTTCTCGAAATTCAAGCTCAGATTCTCATAATCAAAGAAATTATATATTTCCCACAGGCATCAATATTAACTTCAATACCGATTATCTCCCCCAAAAATGAAAAAAAATTGAAAAATCTCTTGGTGAAACGTTTTTAATTTTGAATGTCTTTAAAGTAACTAAATCTCATTTAAATATTACCATCCAGTTACAAGATATGAAATATGGCTATTACACCATGTTATCCTTAAGCCAGTTATAGCACACTTTCAACTAGCAAAAAAATTTTTTTATAAGTTACAGCAAAACTGGAAAAAAAACAGCAAGATATGTGAATTGCAAAAAAGAGCAGATAAGTCTGACCAACACAGCTTCATTACTTTTCATCAATGAAACAGGTCTAATATCATAAAGTTACAATTCATTGTCACTGGATACAAAAACAATTTTTGCAAAGACTGAAAATGGTTAAAATATGCAGAATGAATATGGTTTGAAATGAAGTCATGAAAACATCAAAATCTGCCAGAACTTTTCGTCTGTGTACTAGACAATAATTCATATTCCTCTTCCATACTGAAACCCTGCATGCAAACCCTATCTTTTACATCTGCAAGTCAAGTATATCACACTTACATGCATAGAACCTTTCTATTAAACACTAGTCTTCTTGCTCAACATGTAAATACTCAACAATTTACAATTTTTTAAGAAAGAAAAATCCTGACAGAAAAAAAGGTTAAATGACCAGTTCTTGCAACATGTTTTAACCTGAAATGCACTGCAATATATACCAAAATACATGTAATATCAGTCAGAGAAAACTGTGTTGGAGTAAACAAGCATAAATGTACAAGATAAAAACTTCAGTTTGGAAAACAAAGAAACAAAACTCCAAAAAAAAACAAAAAAAAAACACACATTATTTAAAGCATAATTAACTGATGAATACAAAGTCAAGTAAGGTTTTTCTTCTAACAGGAGCCACACCATGAGAAAACCAACATAGTGCATTTGCGACCAGCATGGATCCTGACCAGCCTGCATATCAGCGCAGTCTGGTCAGGATCCATGCTGTTCGCTAACGGTTTCTCTAATTGCAAAAGGCTTTGAAAGCGAACAGCATCTGCACAGTCTGGTCTGGATCCATGCTGGTCGCAAATGCACTATGTTGGTTTTCTCATGGTGCAGCTCAATTATTTTATTTATTTAAGGTAGTCGACCACTAATGATAATCAGCAAATTACTTTCAATTCATATTCTCTGTTCCATTTTCACTGTGGGTACAGAAAGCCATTTACCTGTTACTAACAACAAATGCCCATGTAGCATACTCGAATACATAATTTCATGACTCTCATTTAAGGTTCACTACCTTAAACTAATTGCCAACAATAAGTTATCACATAAGCCTGAAGATATTGGGTTGTTTTTTTGTTTTTTTTAATTCATGTGCTTTGTAACAAACAAAAAAGTTGTGATCTGTCATGGCCTGCGTACAGGTACTGGTTGGCAAAAATAGTAAAAGCAAAATGAGCATTATTGCTAAATTAGTGTGTGATCAAAAATATTGTTAAATGAACGTTTTATCCCAATGCCCTGCAAGTCAGCTAGTACAAAAACCGTGGAAAATTAATAAATCGAACTCTTTCTTACACTCGGCCTCATCTTACGGGCATACGTTCTACGAAACCCTTTGAAACTGGAACTTTTTTTAACTTTCTTTCCCGTGCTAACTTGGGACTTTGACACCTGTAGTGTTTTAATATAAGTTAATAATATCACAACATGTAATATATCCTTCAACATTTATAACAAAACAAAGAAAAAATACTGTTACAATAACATGAAGTTCATTTTGTGTGTACCTTCATACCCTACAGTTCCTATTAATTAGGCTAATATATAGAAGTACCATTTATATCAACTAATATTAAATATGAATTAATACTTATGCTAAAGTATATATAACATATAATTAAAATACTTATTTAAATAAACTGAGAGAAGACAGCTTGCTTAAAGCAGAGGGCACTTTACACTTTTAAGCAGTATTTTCAAAATATCTGCACAGCCATTTGGAAGAAATATATTCTATTTATAACTTTACATGTAAGCCATTTTTTTTTTCAAAAAAACTTCAAACAGCCATTAGAGCATTCTAGAATAAGCAAAGATACAAGTCAAGTTTATTTTTCATTCTGTAACTGTTCACAACATATATAACTTTTGTGATAAACGAAGAATGCACTGTAACAGTAACATAAAATACATGAACCAAAACCAAACCCTAGATGTGAAATAACAAAGTGCCCCATTTATACTAAAAACTAGAAATGTGTCCATGGGACACAGATGCCCCCACTACAAGACATTAAAATGACAATTTTTTCCCAGGTCAGGGGCCATAACTCCTACAATACTGAATGAATCCGGACGCAAAACCCCAGGTGCACAACTGCACATGCTGACCAACATTCCTGTAAACTTTGGTGACTCTAGGTCAAATACTTTTGGAGCTACGCACAACACAACATTAAAATGACCAATTTTTAACTAAGTCAGGGGCCATAACTCCTACACGACTAAATGAATCCGGACGCGAAACCCCAGGGGCACAACTGCACATGCTGACCAACATTTCTGTAAACTTTGGTGACTCTAGGTCAAATACTTTTGGAGCTACGCACAACACAACATTAAAATGACCAATTTTTAACTAAGTCAGGGGCTATAACTCCTACAAGACTGAATGAATCCGGACGCAAAACCCCAGGTGCACAACTGCACATGCTGACCAACATTCCTGTAAACTTTGGTGACTCTAGGTCAAATACTTTTGGAGCTATGCGCGACACAACATTAAAATGACCAATTTTTTACTAAGTCAGGGGTCATAACTCCTACATGACTGGATGAATCCAGACGCAAAACCGCAGGTGCACAACTACACATGCTGACCAATATTCCTGTTAAGTTCTGTGACTCTTAAGTCATATACTTTTGGAGCTAGGCGCGACACAACACTAAAATGACCAATTTTTACAAAGTCAGGGGCCATAACTTCTACATGACTGAATGAATCCGGATGCGAAACCCCAGGTGCACAACTACACATGCTGACCAACATTCCTGTAAAGTTTTGTGACTCTACATCAAACACTTTTGGAGCTAGGCGCGACACAACATTCTCGGACGGACGGACAAGGGCAAATCTATATGCCCCCCCCACAAAGTGGGGGCATAAAAATGTTTCCGTCTTTTTATAAAACAGTAAATTATTCACGAGTTTGTCATGGAATACTGCAGTCAATTATTGCCCCTATCTAAATTATGGTCTCTAAAGACTGGTCACTGTCTTGGTAAATATTTTTTCACTACTTAACTGAAACTGTAAGTCTGTTGTAAAAGTTATAATGAACTTATTTCGAGTTTCATGATATTAAGACAGTAGTCTACTAATTCAATGCTTCCGGCAAGGTTCTTAGTGTTAATCATCGGTAATATTTCTAGGCTAATAGAATTAATCCTATTACAAACTTTGGCATCGTGAGATGGGCAAGTTACATAACTCTAGCTTTTATTTTGCCCCTTTTTAACAGAAATTTTGAGACAGATTTACATGTAAGCATGTTTTTCAACAGTTACTTGACTACACGTTGTGTAATTAGCAAAGTGAAAAAAGTATCAATTTTATTTACCATTATTTTCAAGTACTGAAAATTAAGGGGTGATAACTGACTGACATATTCCATTTTTAGTATAAATGGGGTTCTATATAAAGTTGATAAGGTATATAAATCAAACATAATGGGTCGAAATCAGGCATGTTTAGGGTTACAGAAAAAAATTAGTGGTTTCAAACGCCAAAAATATGAACAGTACTACCTCCGGACTGGATTCAGTTCTCTTATATCCCAGGTGACCAAAGGAGTATTCAGAAAGAGCATTTTTGCGCGTAGAAACATCTGATTTAGACCTAGAGACATTTGCGCTACCCCTTTCCTGGGCCTCAGCGGGGCTATACATGGCCCCGGGCGAGGAGCTGTGTTTCATGTGTTTACGCTCTTTCTTGGGAAGCTACAGAAATCAAAAACAACGGTAAAAACATTAAACATCATGCGTACATTTGATCTGAAAAATAAACCACTATACTACTATGATACACACTAAAGTACAACTCACTTTAACTATCCTATCTATTTGAAATTGTACAGATTTTGTTTCAAACAAAAAAAAAACAAGTTCTCTCCCTTTGACTACAAACTACAATATTATATTGTAGATGGTTCCAGATTAGTGCAATTATCAACAAAGCTGAAGGACTTGAACAGCCTTTTGTCAAAAAACAGATATTTAAAATAATATCTATGGCGTTGTATGTCTGCTAAAAGTGTGTCCTGTAGCATATATATTTGCCGTTCAACATCTGAATTAGAATCATGTTTACTTTACAACAAAATTTATCATTTAAGGTTAATGCTGCTGATAGTAAACCAACTAAAAAGCAAGCAAAGTCTGTTATGCATTATAAGCAAAAAATTAAAAAGCGAATAAAGCAATTTTATTTTCCAACAACATGAAAGTTTGGTTTGCATCTAGTTACTTTACTTGTACTGTTTGTAAAATTAGGTAATCTCATTTTTAAGCACTGTCGACATGCACATATTCTTAATTACTCCGAAACCCTTAAATTTTGATTTCAAGCGGTTTAAACTGTTGACTGAACAACAAGATCAATGCATATAATATCAATGCATATAATATGACCATAATATTTATAAACCAACAAAATTGTAAGGGGTTCAAAATTAATACAATTTTCAGAGCTACAGATAAGCTGCGTATTAGCGTAAAACATTTTGAAATTTGCAAAAAAAAACATCGAAAATGGTACTAGTGTATATTGGTAAGAACTGAAACAAGAGCACCGCCTTGCGGGTGCTGACGCTCATCTGATTTTTTTTGTGTAATAGAATATTGTCCTACCATGATTTTCTAAGTCTAAAAAGGGCCATCATTCTTGCAAAAAGCAGGATAGAGTTATGTTTCTTGATGTTCAGTGTCCACTTATGATGGTGAAAAACTGTTGCAAGTTTTAAACAATAGCTTTGATTAGTTTATGAGAAAAGTGTGACTTAAACATAATACTCAACCAAGAAAATGATTTTCTAAGTCCAAAAGGGGCAATAATTATTGCAAAAAGCCGGATGGAGTTATGTTGCTTGCTGTACAGGGTTAGCTTATGATGGTCAACAAGTGTTGCAAGTTTCAAAGCAATAGCTTTGATAGTTTAAGAGAAAAAGTTGACCTAAACATAAAACTTAACCAAGAAATCTGATATTTTCTAAGTCCAAAGGGGCCATAAATCTTGCAAAAAGCAGGATGGAGTTATGTTTCTTGCTGTACAGGGTCAACTTATGATGGTGAACAAGTGTTGCAAGTTTTAAAGCAATAGCTTTGATAGTTTAGGATAAAAGCTGACCTAAACATAAAACTTAACCAAGAAAACTGATTTTCTAAGTCAAAAGGGGCAATAAATCTTGCAAAAAGCAAGATGGAGTTATGTTTCTTGATGTACAGGGTCTGCTTATGATGGTGAACAAGAATTCCAAGTTTCAAAGCAATAGCTTTGATAGTTTAGGAGAAAAGTTGACCTAAACATAAAACTTAACCAAGAAATCTGATATTTTCTAAGTACAAAAGGGGCCATAAATCTTGCAAAAAGCAAGATGGAGTTATGTTTCTTGATGTACAGGGTCTGCTTATGATGGTGAACAAGTATTCCAAGTTTCAAAGCAATAGCTTTGATAGTTTAGGAGAAAAGTTGACCTAAACATAAAACTTAACCAAGAAATCTGATATTTTCTAAGTACAAAAGGGGCCATAAATCTTGCAAAAAGCAAGATGGAGTTACGTTTCTTGCTATACAGGGTCAGCTTATGATGGTGAACAAGTATTCCAAGTTTCAAAGCAATAGCTTTGATAGTTTAGGAGAAAAGCTGACCTAAACATAAAACTTAACCAGGCAACGCCGACGCCGACGCCGACAACCGCTCAAGTGATGACAATAACTCATCATTTTTTTTCAAAAAATCAGATGAGCTAGAAATAAGACCCATACCCGACACAATTAAAATGAATAATGCAGCAAATAAAAATCAAAAGGAATTTGTACATTTATAGAAGGTAATTAGTATTTGGGCAAATAAAGGCACAGGCAGTTATATATACTTATTACTCATAATGAATGGTTGCAGAAACAATAAACTTAGCATTTAAAGATGCAACTGAACATTATATTTACAACGTATTTAAGCGAATATCTTTTGGAGAATTGAGAAAACTGCAATTACGTTAAATCACAGGGTGTAACAACCTTAGGAAAATAAATTGAGGGGTAAAATACTCTTGGACTTTAAATCTTATCTGGAGCTCTGATTTCAATTATGTATGTTTCAACACTAGGCACTACACAATAATACCGCTATCATTTTCATTTTGAGAATTCTTAGACCCCTTCCATTTTTGTCTTAAGGTAGTGGACCTGAATGACACTCAGCAATTACATAACTGAGCCGTGCCATGAGAAAACCAACATAGTGCATTTGCGACCAGTTTCTCTGATTGCAACAGGCTTTGAAAGTGAACAGCATGGATCCTGACCAGACTGCGTGGATGCACAGGCTGGTCTGGATCCATGCTGGTCGCAAAGCCACTATGTTGGTTTTCTCATGGTGCGGCTCATTCTCGTTCGGTAATTCAACACCGTTTGGACGTAAAGTAGCTTCATGCCCACAGAACTTTTCAGAAACTACTGGAAAATGAAAAAAACGTGCAGAAGAACATGTAATTTGCCAACTGTGATTACCAGTCCTCTACCTTTAATATATTAATCTCTTGTTTCATGATCAGTCTCAACAGTATGTATCTATTTTATGATCAAGTCAAGGGGAGGTAAATTCCACACAAAGTGCTAGTTTCAACACAGTGCATAGTAACACCATACCAGGAAACACACCAATCTCACTTAAAGAAGACTTGAAACTGTGTAAAGGAGTATAAATAGTTGTCAGCTACTTCTAGGTAATACAAGAGAGGTATGTAAAGAAGGAAGATATCTTACCCATGAGGACACTGAGTGAGTATCTGACGTAACCGACTCCGAATCTACATTTATTACTGGCGGCTGAAATATATAAATTTGTGAAAAGCCTGAGATTTGACAATTATAAAATGAAAGAATTAATATCAATACTAAGACTTCTATCTGATTAAGTGACTACTGCACTGTAAGGTGTTAGCTGTTTCAAAATATTGACCTTTTCCGCAGCTAACATTATATGAAAAACAATGATGACGGACAAACTGTTTCAAAGATCACAAATGCTCCATGTCAAATACCCTAGACTCTCTAAGCCCTACACTTTTTGAGAAGATTTTTTTTTTTCAATGTTATCATTTTTAGAAAAAAAATAATGCTGACCATTGTGGCCTCCTCAGATCCAACAAGCAGTTCATAAGAAGTCATTTAAAGAAAAACACTGACAAAGAATACCCAAGTGCCCGACTATAATACAGGTAACTCATCTGCTTGGAGTGATAAAAACAGCAGTGAAAAACATAACATATGGCTCCTAATTAATGCAAATCATCTACTAACTTATATGAATACATTAACAGCAAACTTCAAACAGGTTTGAACTACATCTGAATAAGTACTGCAGAATTAGTAATGAAATAACAATATCTTGTAAGAGCATGCAGATATATATTTATTTCTTTGTAGACTTGACATTCATTGTGAAGACTGCATAGAAATGGCAATTCTGTGTAATACATCATTCAACTGAAGAATGAGTTTTGTTGCGATATTTAGAACACGCCTCTCACATGAACATTATTCATTGTTTAAGTAGTTTTTTACTTTGTAGTAATGCCAAAGAAATACTCTTTTTTTCCTATTGTTGCATACATTAATACTGAAGTATACTTGTTTCAGTTTTTTATTCATACTGAGATCTAAGATGTAGCTATTTCCTTACACCTCGCCATATAACCTCAGTATGAGAAGTACAAGAGGTCACTAGCTCCAGGTCTGGTAAAAGTTCTTAGTGATCATTTCATTGAAATCAATACAGTACTGCCTGTATCAAAGACACTCCAGCAGAGAAAATATCACCCCACCACACATAAAGAATCAGCCAGCTCTGGTACAGTATATAGGGAACCAGTCAGCACTAGTATATCACACAAAGAACCAGCAAGCATTCGCATAGTATACTGAGAACCAGCCAGTACTGGCACTTAATATCTGGATGGTTGGTCACAATGAAACAACTGTTGAAAAATGGCACTGCACCCACATCAATGAACAGAGTTTCCTTTAAAAAGTTCAGCGCTATAGTACAATTCACACCTCCTATAGGTACTATTAACCCTTGAATCTCAGTACAACACATAAGAATGTTTCTTTAAAGTACATATCTTCAAGTATGCATTGTCTACATAATCTATAAACAGCAACTTTCACTGCTAGAAAAGCTATTACCATTTTCTCAGTATCTTTAGTTACAATAGGTTTAGAACATTCCCTAATTATAGGATAAACCCTTGTCTCTATCAGTAACACTTTGTCAAGCAGCCTGGCATGAATGACATATCCAAGAGCCATTGACAAGATCATTTCTGAGTTTTATTTGGATCTCCAGCAAGGAAAGCTGATCCTCACAAAACTTATGAAAACAGTTTCTTTTTTCAATATTGTTTCAAAACTTCTAAGCGAACCAAATGCTGGGGTTCCCTGATTCTGAAATGAACTGGGTGTTTGTATCAGCGAGTCGTGTATAAAGTACCTGTGAATCTCGGCTAAAGTTCCCAGTACCACCTGGAATACTCTGTAGCTGTGCCTCTAAAATCTTTAACGTCTTCTCCTTCTCTTGCAACTTGTCTTGCAGTTTACTGTTTAAGGGGTTTGCTTTACACTCTTTCCTTATTTTCTGAAATCAAAAACACAATTGCTTACTTTCTACAACAACTCTTCTTAGAAAATACAAATGAAATACCATAGAAAGCATCAAGCATCATGTTTGTTTGAATGCTACTTTTTCACCCTTTGCAGTAAAAGAATATTATTTTTTGTGTGTTTATTTCAGCTATTATAGAGGTTAAAAATGGCCAAACAAAAATAGAATAGCTTATGTATAAAAAGTTCTGTGCTTGTCAACAACAAACATTCCCGATATATCACATTTAGAACTTTCATGACGTTTATTTATTAACACATTTTGTTTTTGAAGCTTTTCCTAATTATTGTTTTACTGAACCTTGTCCTTTAATAGATTTCCGTCAGAAAAATTTCTTAAAATACCTTCTAGAAAATACTGTTTGTTTGTTTGTTTGTTTCGTGTTAAATGCTATTTTCAACACAATTGCAGTTATGTAACAGCGGGCAATTAACCTAACCAGTGTTCTTGGATTCTGTACCAATACAAACCTGTTCTGCCCATATAACTGCCAACTTCCAGAAAATATTTATAACATACTATGTATAACAAGACAGTAAAATTAATGTTTATCACTGTGTTCACATTTATATTGTTTTTGTTTTTGTGTTTATTGCCACAATGACAAAGTTTAAGTCATTATGGCAATTTTTCAAGTTTTTGTTGGTGGCGGAAGACCCCAGGTGCCCTTTCAGCCATTTGGGTAGAACTACTGACCTGTGGTAAACCAGTTGGATGGCTTCGTCACACAAAGAATTCCACACCCAAAGTGAGGTAAACATATCGGTAAGGGGCAAGTTATTCAAAGTCAGTGATCTAAACCACTCAGCCACACAAAGGCCCCTTGACTTCAACTTTACTTCTTTTTTTTTCAATATCAAGTTTTATCTTGAAATCTCACAGACTTCAACCAAGCAACTACAGTACAGTTACACTCGTGACCTGTGTTCTGACAGGCTAAGCATACACCTATCACGTTTTTTTTGTGTTTTCAATCTATTAACCTGATTTTCTTTTCTCTGTCCAAGTCAATCAAGTTGTCTTATCATAACCGAAGTTTAACACAGATTCTCTTCAACATCTCACTGCTTTAATAGCTTTTTCATAACTATGAGCATATGTCCCTGGTGATGAAGTCTAGTTACTGCATTCTATACAGGTGTTATAAAAATGTACAGTTTTGTTAGTATCTCAAACAGTATCCTCTGATGGTGAGATACTATCCAGTAACTATTGATGATGGTTCCGTCAGATGACAAAATTTCTTACAGTCTTAATAAAAGCAATGTTTTTTGGCAAAACCATCTATTTTCCCTATCTTTTTCTCTATTTTATGTGTCTTTAAAATGTTCTCTTTCCTTTTTACAAGTTTCAAGAACTGTTCATGAACTCTGCACCAATAATAGAAACTGACCCCACATAAAGTGACTCAATTACATTCGATCTAACAAACCTGATCCTTTTCTTTACCAATGGACAGCAAGTATATTCATACAGAGAGATGTCACTTAACAACTTTACAGATTAAAGTTTGGCAACAGCCAACACCTAACATTTCAGCCTTTACAAAGATGGACAAATTCCAAAATCTGGAAAAAACATTTATTCTTGATGCGAGTCCACTGAACAAAACTGCCATTGACTTAAAACAAATGTGCCTTGAAAACTCAATCTCAGTAAAGGCTTTATTCTACTCTACCCGAATAATAATAACTGGTTGTTTGTAAGCACAATCTTCAAACTGACCAGTGAGTAGGCTACCAAACTGGTCTCCTTACTAAGTTTTATATTTTACTGTAGGGATAATACATGTTTTTTTGTGTATTAACGTCTGCAGAAGCCCGCGGGATTGTTTGTGACCGAGACCGAGGGTCGAGGTCACAAACATATCCCAAGGGCTTCTGCAGGCGTTAACACACAAAACAAACGTGTGTTGTCACTATTCTTGCATAAAAAACATTACATGACGACTAAATGCATTGTTTTCATATGTGATGACTTGACGATTCCGGTACATTTTTTATTTACCATTCTTGTTGTTCTTGCTGTTCTTGGAAACGGTAAATATGTTTTAAATATCCATAACCGGGGCACACATAACAACAACACTACTAAAAGCGTGATTTGAAGGTTTTTGAGCTTCTTATTTTTATTTTTAGTTATTACAAACGTTACATTACACATAATTTTGCATATAACTAAAAAATTTGATAAACAGGAACACAATTATTTTAACAAGAGATCACAGAGTGATCTTGGCGCCCACCAATGTTCCATTTTTGAGTGTTCCAAATTTCAAGACTTACTGACTAGCTCAAGGTCAAATTTCATTTCCATACACAACACTTTGCATGTGGTCCAAATTCGAAAGTTGTAGCTTGAGAAATGTGAAAGTAGGACACTAGATCAATTTCAAGGACGAAATGTGAAAGTAGGTCACTAGGTCAAAATCAAGGTCAAATTACACTTCAGAACACAAATTTATGCATGTGGTCCAAATTTAAAGCCTGTACCTTCAAAAATGTGAAAGTAGGTCACTAGGTCAATGTCAAGGTCAAAGTTTGTTTCGGTACACAATCCTATGCATGTGGTCTAAATTTGAAGCTGTAGCTACAGAAATGTGAAAGTAGGTCACTAGGTCAATCTTAAGGTCAAAGTTCATTTCGGTACACAAAACTATGCATGTGGTCCAAATTTGAAGACTGTAGCTCGAGAAATGTGAAAGTAGGTCACTAGGTCAAAATCAAGGTCAAATTTTATTTCGGAACACAGAACTATGCATGTGTTCCAAATTTGAAGCTTGTACCTTCAAAAATGTGAAAGTAGGTCACTAGGTCAATGTAAAGGTCAAAGTTTGTTTCGGTACACAAAACTATGTATGTGGTCCAAATTTGAAGGCTGTAGCTTGAGAAATGTGAAAGTAGGTCAGTAGGTCAAAATCAAGGTCAAATTCCAATTCGGAACACAAAACTATGCATGTGGTCCAAATTTGAAGCCTGTACCTTCAAAAATGTGAAAGTAGGTCACTAGGTCAAAGTCAAGGTCAAAGTTTTTTTCAGTGCACAAAACTATGCAAGTGGTCCAAATTTGAAGGCTGTAGCTACAGAAATGTGAAAGTAGGTCACTAGGTCAAAATCAAGGTCAACTCATGTCAAGGTTCATCTTGCCACTCAAAACCATACATGTGGTCCAAATTTGAATGTTGTAGGTTATTGACAAGAAGATTTTAAAATCTTTTCCCTATATAAGTCTATATGAACCATGTGACCCCCCAGGGCGGGGCCATATTTGACTCTAGGGGGATAATTTGAACAAACTTGGTAGAGAACCACTAGATGATGGTACATTAATAATGCCAAAGCCCTAGGCTTTGTGGTTTGGACAAGAAAATTTTCAACGTTTTTCAGTATGTAAGTCTATGTAAACCATGTGACCCCCGGGGCGGAGCCATATTTGACCCTAGGGGGATAATTTGAACAATCTTAGTAGAAGACCACTAGATGATGTCATATACAAAATATCAAAGCCCTAGGCCCTGTGGTTTTGAACAAGAGGTTTTTCAAAGTTTTTCCCTATATAAGTCTATATAAACCATGTGACCCCCGGGGCGGGGCCATATTAGACCCCACGGAAATATTTTGAATCATCTTGGTAGAGGACCACTAGATGATGCTTCATACCAAATATCAAAGCCCTAGGCTCTGTGGTTTTGGACAAGAAGATTTTCAAAATTTTTCCCTATATAAATCTATGTAAATTATAGAAATAAACAAAGGGCCATAACTTACTAAAATATTGTTGAACCAGTCTGATTTTCAGGGGGACACAACTAGGGTACCAATACATCATTCTGACAAAGTTTGGTCAAAATCCCCCAGGTAGTTTCTGAGGAGATGCGATAACGAGAAATTGTTAACGGACGGAAGGACGGACGGACGGACGGAAAGACGACGGACCACGGACGCAGAGTGATTTGAATAGCCCACCATCTGATGATGGTGGGCTAAAAATAACAACTTTATATTCGAATTATTTTGAGAACGAACAAACAGAGTACGGATGAGTACGAAGCTAGTGACTAGCTTTCGAGGTTTATTATATGAATTCTGCATATCAGGTAAAAACAAACCGACTGATACTAACATAAATCATTAATATAATACCTAAAAACGGGCAATAGCACAAGTTACACGCGTTACTTATTTATTCACAGTTATTTACAATAACTGAACAGACGCTTTGTAAAGGGAGTAAACTCTAAGAGAAGCTAGTGCGTACATCAGGGCTCCAGATAATTTTTTTGGCCTAGGAGTAATTACTCATCATAATTCTTGTGAATGAGTAAAGTGCTAAAATCTGAAATTGACTAGGAGTAATTTTAACGCTGAAAAAACATAAATGAGGAAAAAAAAACACAAAACAGTTTTATAACTATTAACATATTTATTGGGTGTAACACCCATGACTTATGTCAAGTTTTTGCTTTTTATTCACAATCAGTGTCAATCAAAATTTTACTTTCTGTCATATAGTCTTTCAAAGACATTTTGGTTGCATTTTGATGGTCAGTGGATTCACAATGCCTATCTATAGTAGACTTTTGGAGGTTACTAGAACCAGTGGACACAAACACATTTTTCATTTTACACTTTATGCATAATGCACATTTTAATTTAGTTTGTAAAGGATTGCCAGAATCAATAACATTCCAAGGATATAATTCTTTCCAAACTGCATGCGTTTTCTCCGAAATTGAAACATGCTTCGGCTTCATACTCACTACGGTTTCCAAAAGATTAGCCAATATACCTTTTATGATGTATTTTTTTTTTTTTTTTGATCATTTTTTGTAGGTTGAAAGAAAGACTAAAGCGTTTTTTACTTTTAGAAATTAGCAGTCTTCGAAAGAGACATTTTGTTTTTGTTTCCTTCACACCGGAAGTTGATAATTTAAATCGACACCGCTTTTAAATACACTACCGTACCATCAAAATTAGTTAATGCACGCATTGAGTGTATAGTTTAACCTAGGTTTATAGAGATCATACGATGCGTGTATACGTTCAATGTGGGAGAATTAATGCTGATCGGCTATGTTACGTAACGCATCCAGACGATTCAGATTTTGTTTTTACGCTAGTAAAAAAGGATTGTGTGCGTTTCTGTAACATATACGTTTTTATACGCTTAGAAATTATTAGACATGCGTATTTGCATTATTTCTATACGTAATTTACGCTTATACGCATCTTATCTGGACCCCTGGTACATTGATGGGGGCAGTACGTTTGGGGTTGGAAACTGATACAGCTAAACATACTATGGATTACATTGTGTCTATAATGCTACAAGAAGAGGTTATTATGGAAGAAACAAGATGCAGATGCCAAATATCAGTCTGCACAGAAATACATACATACGTCCCTGGCAATGCATTTCAAAAATAACAAGAGCACCGCCTTGCGGGTGCTGACGCTCATCTGATTTTTTTTTGTATAATAGAAATATTGTCCTACCCATGATTTTCTAAGTCTAAAAAGGGCCATCACTCTTGCAAAAAGCAGGATAGAGTTATGTTTCTTGATGTACAGTGTCCACTTATGATGGTGAAAAACTGTTGCAAGTTTTAAAGCAATAGCTTTGATAGTTTATGAGAAAAGTTGACTTAAACATAATATTCAACCAAGAAAATGATTTTTCTAAGTCCAAAAGGGGCAATAATTATTGCAAAAAGCAGGATGGAGTTATGTTGCTTGATGTACAGGGTCAGCTTATGATGGTGAACAAGAGTTGCAAGTTTTAAAGCAATAGCTTTGATAGTTTAAGAGAAAAAGTTGACCTAAACATAAAACTTAACCAAGAAATCTGATATTTTCTAAGTCCAAAAGGGGCCATAAATCTTGCAAAAAGCAGGATGGAGTTATGTTTCTTGCTGTACAGGGTCAGCTTATGATGGTGAACAAGTGTTGAAAGTTTTAAAGGAATAGCTTTGATAGTTTAGGATAAAAGCTGACCTAAACATAAAACTTAACCAAGAAAACAAATTTTCTAAGTCCAAAAGGGGCAATAATTCTTGCAAAAAGCAAGATGGAGTTATGTTTCTTGATGTACAGGGTCTGCTTATGATGGTGAACAAGTATTCCAAGTTTCAAAGCAATAGCTTTGATAGTTTAGGAGAAAAGTTGACCTAAACATAAAACTTAACCAAGAAATCTGATATTTTCTAAGTACAAAAGGGGCCATAAATCTTGCAAAAAGCAAGATGGAGTTATGTTTCTTGCTATACAGGGTCAGCTTATGATGGTGAACAAGTATTCCAAGTTTCAAAGCAATAGCTTTGATAGTTTAGGAGAAAAGCTGACCTAAACATAAAACTTAACCAGGCAACGCCGACGCAGACGCCGACGCCGACGCCGACAACCGCTCAAGTGATGACAATAACTCATCATTTTTTTTCAAAAAATCAGATGAGCTAAAAATCATGTATTAACAGCACGTGAATTGCCTTGTTTGCACACGATTTTTCTCCCGTTTATACATGGGCGGATCCAGTGAAAAAAGTAGTTTTTATGCAAGAATATATACTTGCAGGTATTTCCCAGTTCAAGACTAACTTACATCATATTCCTCATGCACTGTCTCGTACATAACACGTATCGTGTTCACTTTCTGTTGTCGCACCTCTTTCTCTTTCTCAGCCTGCAAAACGTACACAAATAAACATTATAAAGGTTCATTCAATAAATTAGTTGTATTTTAGTTTACACTTTACATGATAATAATTTTAATGCTGAATACGAAGTATCGTGCCATAAGTGGTATTTAAATACTTTGCAATTCTTCTAAAGATAGTACTGGTAGTCAAAGGTCTATAAACTTGAAACTTCAAAGGTTCTGTAAAACATCAATAATTAAAGCTTACACGAGACCAAGCAGATTGGCTGTTAGCCCAGTTTCTTGGGTAATCGTTGCTCGTTGCTAGAGTTACAAAGTTTTTCACCATACTTATTTTTTATCAATCTTCAAAAACAGCCCTCTTTTCCAAGAGATTTATACAAATGGTTCGAATGGTAAGTATTGTTACTACTCTGACAAGATAGATTGATGAAATTATAAAATAACTGTGAATACTGATTGGAAAAAAGCATTTACAATTACACCAGATATTTTATAGTTCTTATATGTCTATGTAAAGGTTGACTTTAAGTCAGATTCACATACACCCAGTTTGTCAGGAAAATTTTCTGTTTCATAACAGACAGGCAAATGCATAGACATGACTCAAACAATACTAATGAATGTCCATTGACGAGACAAGGTTAATCCATTGAAATGGCAATAACACATCTCAGACATCGAGGTTTCAGAATTTTAATTCGACATACATCTACATAGCCACAACTTGTTGTGGTCACACCCACAATAATAACAGTACTGTACATTTCACTCCATTGCAAAAAAGAATAACGGAAAAATAAAATCAGCAGACACTGACTTCAACTGTAAAATGAATATATACAGTAGCACAAACTTGAAAACTGTTATTTAATTAACATCAATTTTATTCCCAACTATACACTTACATAGATGATGGATAACTTGTGAAATGGTTAGAATTTTAATATAATGCAAAAGAAAAGAAAAAGAAGTTTCAGGTTTACATGCAAATATTAAGACAGACTGCTTTGGAATGATTATGAAAAACTAGTTTATTTCAATCAACCTGGGAAAGCAACCTGCAAGCCCAACCATAAGGGGAATTTTCTTTAGTTTCCACTAAACATAATGTACAGTCAAACCACCAAATAGAGACCAGAACTAACAAGAGCTGTCTCCGTAGGATGACACATGCCCCCGATGGCACTTTGAATGAATAGTTATGGCCGATGTTAGAGTTTAGGACCTTTGACCTACAGAGCTGGGTCTTGCGCGCGACACATCGTCTTACTGTGTCACACATTCATGCATAGTTATTTTAAAATCCATGCATGAATGACAAAGATATGGACCGGACATGCCCATCAATGCACTATCATGAAAAATGATCTTTAACGTCTAAGTGTGACCTTGACCTTTGAGCTACGGACCTGGGTCTTGCGTGTGACACGTCGTCTTACTGTGGTACACATTCATGCCAAGTTATTTGAAAATCCATCCATGGATGACAAAGATATGGACCGGACACGCCCATCAATGCACTATCCTTTAACGTCTAAGTGTGACCTTGACCTTTGAGCTATGGACCTGGGTCTTGCGCACTGCACGTCGTCTTACTGTGGTACACATTCATGCCAAGTTATTTGAAAATCCATCCATCGATGACAAAGATATGGACCGGACACGCCCATCAATGCACTATCCTTTAACGTCTAAGTGTGACCTTGACCTTTGAGCTACGGACCTGGGTCTTGCGCACTGCACGTCGTCTTACTGTGGTACACATTCATGCCAAGTTATTTGAAAATCCATCCATCGATGACAAAGATATGGACCGGACACGCCCATCAATGCACTATCCTTTAACGTCTAAGTGTGACCTTGACCTTTGAGCTACGGACCTGGGTCTTACGCACTGCACGTCGTCTTACTGTGGTACACATTCATGCCAAGTTATTTGAAAATCCATCCATCGATGACAAAGATATGGACCGGACACGCCCATCAATGCACTATCCTTTAACGTCTAAGTGTGACCTTGACCTTTGAGCTACGGACCTGGGTCTTGCGCACTGCACGTCGTCTTACTGTGGTACACATTCATGCCAAGTTATTTGAAAATCCATCCATGGATGACAAAGATATGGACCGGACACGCCCATCAATGCACTATCCGTTAACGTCTAAGTGTGACCTTGACCTTTGAGCTACGGACCTGGGTCTTGCGCACTGCACGTCGTCTTACTGTGGTACACATTCATGCCAAGTTATTTGAAAATCCATCCATCGATGACAAAGATATGGACCGGACACGAAAATTGCGGACAGACCGACAGACCGACAGACTGACAGACCGACAGACTGACAGACCGACAGACAGACAGACGGTTCAAAAACTATATGCCTCCCTTCGGGGGCATAAAAACTTGCCTACAAAGCCCGCTATTTTCTCTTCACATTTAACCGTAAGTAGAGTAAGTAAAGCTGAGCTGAGAGACCACCAGTCAACAAAGACCTGTGTTGTTTTTTTTTCATCTTTATACAGACAGGTCTGACTTCAGCATTTTAGAACTGTCTTCTTGTTAAGAATATGGATTACAGACTGTAAGTCCCTTGCATAATATTTCTCTTAAGATTTCATCTTGCTCTATCAGCATTTTGAAGTATGCATAAATTTTATCAGACAGTTCATCCTTTTTTCAATGGCAACAAATGATACTTTTAAATGTGCCTTGACAGAATTTTAGGTGCCCGTTTGGGCATTATTTCAAGCATGGGCGGTAGCCAGTGCACAACCAACAGCCATCCACCAGCCAGCTGGCTGGCTTCTTCACATGAAAGCATTGTAAGATTTGGAACCCACAGCATGCAGTGAGGGACAAACGATTCGAAGTATGAGTGCAAAACCAATGACCTACATTGACTGGTACCTGGGTAGAATCACCAACCTTCAACCGGCTATATGAATGGCTCCATCACGAGTGTGATATGCCATAGTAAACTTATCTTCAAGAAGAATTTACTAGTGAAGATAAAATCCAGTTTTAGAATATTCACAAAAGTGCATATTTTATTCAGACAGTCTACCAAGGATGAATTTTAGTTGCAGTACAGGAAAACAGAACTTTACATGTAACTGTAAACAGACATGTAACACGCAAGTCAATGTATACAGAATTACTTACTAGGTACTGCTGAAATATCAGTTATTTTATACGATTATGTAAAATAATCATAATCATATTCATATATTACATAATTATACAATAATTATTAGTAATTCATACACTATATTCATAATAATTTTATATTCATGCCAAGTTGTTTATTATCTGAAAATAAAAATTTGTTCTCTTTTTCTTTCTTTTTTTTTGGTCATTTTTTTCTATATATTTCTACAATGCACTACATAGTTTTTACATGTTACCGAAATGTAGCAAATATTAGACACAGGTGGTAAAATAGTATTAAATATAACCCTAGTAAGCCAAGACATTGGAAACTAAACCAAACTTGAATGGCAGAAATTTGCAAAGCCCAAATGAAATTTTGTTGTTGTTGTGGGTTTAACGCCATTTTTCATCAGTATTTCAGTTCGGTAATGACAGGCAGTTTACTCTGACCAGTGTTCCTGGATTCTGTACCAGTACAAACCTGTTCTACACAAGTAACTGCCAACTTCCCCACATGAATCACAGATGGAGTACAAATGATTTCAGACAAAATGTCTTTCATCTAATCGTCAGAACATACGCCTCGCCCGAGGATCAGACTTGTGACCCGTGATCCATATATCTACGCTCTCCCTACTGAACTAAGCGGGCGGGCTGGTAAGTCCAAAATACAAATCCAAGAATGCACCAGGCTAAACTTACTTCAAACCCTTGCTCAAAACGTGACAATAAACTGATAAAATTTGTTTAGAAGAAGAACTTCAATATGTACAAGAAAGCTGTTTTATCAGTTAACCACTCATCATTACCCCCAATTACACTTGAACATAATGATTTTATTTCCCAATTTCCCTATTTATAATGTGAACGTTTAAAAACACAAGAACACAAAGAAATAAGGTCGCTAACCTGATGCTGTTCAATTGATAACTTACAGTTTTTTGAAATGCTAACTACCAGATTCAAACATAGAGATACATTTTTATGATTGATCAACAGCATAGGACCTATTTGATTACGCAGTTCATAAAGTCGTTTTTTTTTCCCAACCAAGTATTTTCTGAATTCCTTTCGAGGACTAAAGTAAGTCTTTGTAGTATTAAGGTATGTCTGCTTTGTTTAGTTGAAAATTTAACCACTGGCAAGAACAAAGGCAGAAAATACGACCTTGACCTCAAATTATGCCTCCGCACAGGTGAGCTAAAACATTACCTCAATAGATTCATTCATAAAATAAATGCATTTACCATCAAAAGATGTCTGTTCCTGAATGATCCAATCAAAGTTTGAAGTAGACCTTGGCTTACATACATTCAAGATCTCAAAAAAAAAAAATCAAACAATGCAAGCTTGTCTTTCAGTTTTTGGAAATACCTGAGTCTTGTACCAGACATGTGTATATACTTACAGACCAAAGTCACTGACATTTTGAAGTTCCACAGATATATGTTATAGTCATGTTTTGTAATCAGTGCTGTATCTATACTGGTATATATGTAACCTACTGGAGGCGTGCCAGACACAATATTGGAACATATTTATCAATACAAACATTACCCCCACTACTTCAAAAACAAGCTCATATCCACAATATATACTAACTGGATCAACATTTTTAGATACCTTTACCTTACAATATTTCTGTTTTTGTAAGAAATTTCTCATTTTTTAAAATGTTTGTCATAGCCAAATTAATTCTTAGAAATATTTTTCCTTCTTTTGCTGATGACTGGGAAGCATTGTGTGAAGTTTTAACCCTTACCCTGCTAAACTTCTATAATGAACTTGTCCATCTTCCAATTTGGACAGTACCAATAACTGTTAAAAGAAGTGCTTACCAAAAAGATACTGGCTGAATAGCGAACAGTGCAGATCATGATCAGACTGCACGGATGTGCAGGCTGATCATGATCTAAACTGGCCGCAAAGGCAGAATCAATCGTGTCCGGCATGGTAAGGGTTAACCCAATACATAGAGCTGTTACTGAGACACAACTTGGTAAGATAGTTACAAGCAAAACTTTAACGGAATTTTTGATGTTAAAAAAGGGTCATAATTTGAATAAATTGAACCAAACATGATTATTTCGGTAGGTTTGATCACTAGGAAGACTTGTGTAAAGTTTCAATCCAATACACACAATGGTTACTGATATAATATTATGAACCTTGCACGCAAAACTTGAACCAATGTATGACGCCGATGCCAGGGTGAGTAGAATAGCTCTCACTATTCTTTAAATATTTGAGCTAAAAATTGATGTAAAAGAAAAGAAAAAAAGCTGTATATTGTACAAAACTAAATCATACTGATTCATGACTTATTCCATTTTTATAGATGTTGCAGTTTTAAAGAATTGGATATTGTGCTGAACATCTGTCGGTTATAATTCTCTTTTAAAGCATTTGCTTTCTTTGGTGTTTTGATGCCACAGATCTAAACTGACCACAGTGAATTTCCTCTCGCAGACTCAACTGTGCACCCAGGCTCACTCTAGCAATTTATTTGGTCACTGATTGTTTTACAGATATTTTCTACGTTTGAATTGATTGAAACTTATAATAACTTTATTCCATTACAATTTCCAGCGATTGGTGTTTTAACTGTATAAAAAACCTCAACCAATCTACCCTGATAATTATGTGATGAAATCTACTAAAAGATAAATGTAGGTCAAACTGGTATCCATGTAGAAGACACAAACTGTAACCATGGAGATGATACTTACATCTACTGGTTGTGGTCCGGTGATTTTATCCACTATTGAATCTCTAAAGGACCCTGAAGATTCTCTGGTGCTAGGCTCACGTTCATAAATAGAGTCTCTGTTTGGTAGATGGGTGTTAGATGGCTTGCCAAGCAGCGTCAACGCCACATAGGATCCGGCTGAAAGTCAGAAAAAAATGCAATGTAAAACAGGTTTACTAAACAGGTAAGCTCTTTTATTTATTTTAGTTAAAGTTTGTTTGTTTGGGTTTAACGCCGTTTTTCAACAGTATTTCAGTCATGTAACGGCGGGCAGTTAACCTAACCAGTGTTCCTGGATTCTGTACCAGTACAAACCTGTTCTCCGCAAGTAACTGCCAACTTCCCCACATGAATCAGAGGTGGAGGACTAATGATTTCAGACACAATGTCGTTCTTTTTAGTTAAAATGTAAGAAGTATGAATTGCTCTTCGATCCACATCCACGGGGAAAAAACACTATTAGTGTTCTGTAAGAAAGTGTGGATTATGCAATATTCATATAATACACTGTCAAAGACAAACAACATAGTTTTCATGCAGCTGCTATCATCAGTAATAAATATGAATGTAAATGACAAAATGCATAATTATCAGAGTCATAGTTCTTGGCCTACATAGTCACCTAATGATGATAAACAAGTGTGCAGAGTTTCAAAGCTCTTATAGGTTTCGAGAAAAAGTGGACCTAAACAAACGTTTTAACAAAAGCCGACATTGACGATCAAGTGATGGCAATACCTCGTAGATTTTTTTCAAAAACCATATAAGCTAAAATCATTCACAGAGTTCAATAAGTTATGACAGATTTTAGTTTCACCCATAATATATTACCAGCTAAATCTGCTAGTCATCAAAGTTTTGTCTGTCCGTAGTAAACAAGTCACTGTCTTATTGCTACTATATAAACGTTACAAACATCACCAAAAAGCTGAGTAAGTGTATCTTCATGCCAATGCACTTAATCCACTTTTTGTACCAAGATGACAAAACAGCACCAGAAAAAAAGACAGTCGAATTAGCATTTAGAATCTTTTAAACAGCCACCCTTATTTACCAACAATAAAGCATCAACAATTCCACTTTATGTTGAAAGTTAAAGTACCTGTTCACAGCTTACCTACTTTTTGGAGTAATTAGAGGAGACAGCCTCTTTAGAATCCATCAAAGGGTATCTTTAATTATTTACTGTCAATATTTTTGATAAAAAATTCAAAAACACAGGCAATCTGTTTTAAATCGAGACTATTTTAAATTTCCAACTTACGTTACAGTATCTGTGCTGATTATATTATAATGCTGCCAAAACCACATTTGGAACAAAATTAAAAGAATGAAATTTTTATTTTCAAGAAAATATAAACCTACCGGTATGATAAAAGTTGGCATATTATAACACAGGCCAGATAACCTACATTACTAAGTACACCTGTACTTGCACAACTATCAGTGCAAGAACAATGTATGTATGAACCTTAATACAAAATGGTGTACCTTTCAGTGCAAGAACAGTGTATGTGGACTCAACTCTTGTATTATACCCTTTGTTTAAAGGAATATCATTGTAATCATAAAGAAACTACGTCCTTTTCGCAGCAAAATATACACCTCTGTTTACAAGTAATCCAAGTCAGAACTGTAGAATTTACATCCTTTTATCCACCAAATGACCAAAGTACACGCAAGTCTTACATGCAGTGTTTCCTTTAACCCTTACCCTGCTAAATTTCTATAATGGACTGGTCCATCATTCAATTTGGGCAATACCATTTATTATTCGAAGGGGTGTTTACTGAAAATTTACTGACTGAATAGTGAACAGTGCAGACCATGATCAGACTGCACGGATGTGCAGGCTGATCTTGGTCTGCACTGGTCGCAAAGGCAGAATTACTGCCGCCAGCAAGCAAAGGGTTAAAATTGCTTAGATCTATTGCTGCCATGTTGTGGCTATCAGAAAATCTCAACAAATCCATAATATTTTTATCACCATGAGCTAGGAAATTATGGATCCAGGTTGAACCATTCATCCTTTCCCAGCTCTTGTTAATGGACAATGGCTGTAAACTGAAGATGTTCTCAAAAACTAAAATTAACTTTTGGAGTGTTTTAAACTGAATATCGCCCTGATCAAGGTTACGCCAAGTGTATATAAGTCAACAACACATCTCAGAACATGGTTATAAGCATCTTAAATGTCCATGAACTTGAGGCTGATAATTAAAAGATTTTTTTTGCAGAATAAATCATGGAATAATGTTGAAAATGTGGCACAAAGCAGACAATCTCCTTCATAATGTCTACTTTAAAACGGCTTACTTCTGACTTCTGCTTCATATCTGCTTTACTTCACCAATATTTTGAAGAAATAAAAAAATTAATTTTTACCAAAAAAATAATTGTAAGAGGGCTTTTCTGCACTTGAAAATAACACAGATCTAAGTTGAACTGAACCTCTGAAATCAACTCACTCATGCAATATTTAAGTATTGAACTGATCGTATCTATCAGAATGAATTAATTTCTCGTGGACAGAGCAAATATTTATGTAGTCATATTCCATTGGTGTTTTTTTATTTATCAACTTGCATGAAAGAGAAATACTCAATATCATACCATTAAGCCTCAGGTTTTTCATTATTTTCTGCTAAATAATTCTTTCATTAATCAAGGGACAATTCAGGACAGTACTCCTGACTGTATACATTCTTCAGGGGAGACAACTGCAGGAGTTATATTGGTATATAACCTGTTGCAATATGGGTATTGTTTTTGTTTCAGCTGAAACTTTCCAAAGATCCAATCTGGTCAGTTTTTTGTCCAGTGTATTTTAGAGCATAACAAAATTCCAACAGAATTCAACCAGTTTTCACATATTTTCCAACACAATTCCACTGGCCGTATTAAGCCCACAATTTTCAACACACGTCGCTAAAAGTGTCTCCGACATTCAAACACTGAGCTTCCTCATTTTTTTTGCAGTATATAAAGAAATTTTTCTTCCATTTTTTGTCATTTTCTGAACATACCAGCTACAGCATAAGACAATACCTGCATTATAATTGCATCCATTCCTGAATGGTTTCATGTGCAATTAAAACCACATCATTACAGAACACTAAATATAGATACAGCCGCTATAAATAGAAGCATGCACACACCCAAATGCTTAATCTTTAATGACATCTAAATTCCAGTTAGCCAAAATCAGTTGATTACAAGTTAATGCATTGTTTGCTAGACAACTATTAAGAAACACTGATTAACCTTTGGCTACAAGAAAATGTCTTTCGTACAACAATTAGTAATTTGGACTTATATATTATTAAGGATATGGTGCAAAAAAAAAAATGCAAAAGTGTGAAAGCTTGCAGACTATTCTCTGCTTGATAGTGAGATAGGACATATCTGAGGAAAATTCAGAGCTATCACTGGAGTGATTAATACTCCCCAATGTAGATCAACAGCTCAAGTTTGAGTAAAATCCTTTCAAAACATTAAGTATAAAGGGACATAATTCTTGGAATATTTCTGCCAGAATTAAGGACCTATGATGAGGAAAAACTAATTCTAGTTTAGACCAAATCCATAATAGTAATAATGAAGATAGAGTGAACGTACATCAAAATTTTAACCTGAAATTCTAAGTAAAAGGGGGGCATAATTCATGAAATATTGGTGCAAGAGTTACAGACCTTGTGTCATATGATGTTGGTGATAATGTAGAACAACTATTTTAAGTTTGAATCAAATCCATATAGTAATAATAGAGAAAGAATGGAAGTGCATCAAAAGTTGCACCCGAAATTCTAATAAAAGCGAGATATTGACATAAGAATGTCTTATGTGTGCCTGATGACACAGAACAACTATTTTAGATTTCAATCAAATCTATCAAGCAATAATAGAAAAAAGTGAAAGTGCAGATGCCATTTAACTTTGAAAGCCGTTGCCGAAGCTGGAGCGTGTGTAATAGTACTCCATACACTTTGTATTGTCAAGCTGAAAAAAGCAAATTTTAAACCAGTTGCAAGTATCTTGTCCATGAATATTAATAAATCCAAAGTACCCTGGACAAAACTGACTTAGTTTCACTGCATGGCTGTTGCATATCTAAGAAATGGGCTTATACTAACCTGCTTGAGAAATCCTAAAACCCTGCTTGTTCCTTTACAAATACTGTACGGTACTTCCATACACAGAGAAACCACAAATAACAACATGAAAAATGATTGTAGTCTGTAAGGTTTTCTTAAACCATTTAAGTTTAAATTTGAAGAGAATAAACAGATACCTTAGTTAAAATTTACTTTCATATACTGAAATCTGTGGTATGTACACATTGTGTGGCTAAACGGCAGGAAATAGGCTTTAACACAAACACTTCTCTTTCCTTTTTCATCCTTATTTGTTGACTTGATAAGTTAGCATAATCAAATATTGTCCCTGGAGTGGGTGGGGTAATGAAAATTTGGAGAAATGATTTACTTATTTCAATAAATTGTGTACTTGTACCAGTGAGCGCATTATGCCAAACAAGTTACAGTACTATCCTCTTAATGCTGAGCACCAGGAAAGGAAGCTCCTAGCACCATTTTTCACATCTTAAGGTATGAAGTGACCAGGGAGTGAACCCGCAACCTCCTGCTCTTGAAGCTGGCACTCTACTACTACAGGGGCGAATCAATGAGTTATATCATATGTGGTCATATAAAGGTCATAAAAAAGTTTGCTTGACTGGGTTTTAAGGCTGTTTAAACAACAAAATGGCTGTCAGTTATACTAATAAAGTGTTCTTGGATTCAGCAGCAGTACTGACTCAATGTTCTCGGCATGTTACTGACAAATTATCAGTATGGCTCACAGGTGGGGGACAAATGACTGCTGGCACAACTTCTGTAAAATCTTCACAGAGAGTATAAATTATGCTGCTCCTGAGGATAGAACTTGCAACCCCTTGCCTCACAATGCAAGTCCTACCTTCTACTCTAACCTGACAGGCTAATACTTCATCATAAAGAAGCTTATTATACTTCCCTTTTACATGTACCATTTCTTGATATAGAACGATTAAGTTTAAAATGGCCTCAATAACTGTAAGTACTTTAATTTGATCAAGGAAATTATATTGCAAACATGATCGTAATTTCAATAGCACACTTTTGTTAAATGTAAATTTACTTAGAGATAAATATGAATTAGCTCGGCAATATATTAAATATCGTAACGCATATTTTCAGGTGCAACTTTACCTGCAACAATTGAACACAACATTTTATTAACACCACATTTATTCTTACCTCAGAAAAATATATTCTTTCTGTTTACCAAAAATAAGAACCTGACGGCCTATTTTTTTGTACCATAAAAACTTACTGACCCTAAAACCTGCACTCATATCTGTATCTATAATTTCACAAGGTATTTTCCGATTTGCACAGACAATTATAAATTCAGCTGAAAATAAACAAAGTAGAGCAGATCTACAGACTTTTTACTCCGAAATCTTCAAGACAGAAAAAAAAAACAACTAGAAGTGGTGTTGTAAGGAAGCCAGATGCGATAAACAAGATTCCAGAAAATTTGCTTTTATGATCAATAAAATAGTAGATCTGGAGCATTTAATCACCAAAAACTTGACAGTATGGTAAACAATATGAAGAGCATGTATGAAGAAAATCACTGCATACAGGAAAAGGTCTGAGTGGGAAAAATTGATCAGTAACAATAGGATTGGAAGCTATTCCCTGCTGGAGGCTATTATTCCCCGCTGAAAGTTATTCACTGATGAAAAACGGTTAGGGATTTTCTCTCTCTAAGTCATACACTTGGAAAAAAGGGCTGCGAGTTTGATCCTCTATTTCTCAAACTAATTTTACCAACAGACTTCCAGATGAGACATTAAATCGTGATCCTTTATTTTGTATGGAACATGCTTTACATCTTGCAGGTAAGCCAACTGGATGCTTCAAGAGCATATTCTGTGTCTTGCATTTCAATCCTCCTAGAACTAGATTGACAAATATTCTTCTGTAGAAGCCACTCATACATGAAACTACAGTTGAACATTAGATAGCAGACATCATGTTCAGTGTGTCAGGACCATATCACACCCGAACGCCTCACAAATAACCTATTACAGAACACAATCCATTGAAAATCAGAAGTGCTAACTATTATATTTAGCATCGTTACCAGGTCATAACTGGATTTTGTAAAGTTTATAAAAACTTTTTACCTGCATCTCTAGCAACGATCTTTGAGGTATGTGTACTGAACTACTTCATGTTCATGGAATGGTTCAATACTCAGACTATGGTTCAATGTTCAGACCATGGTTCAATACTCAGACCATGGTTCAATATTCAGACCATGGTTCAATGTACAGACCATGGTTCAATATACAGACTATGATTCAATGTAGAAACCATAGTTCTTTCTGCTCTTGAAAATGATGCAAAACCACAGCATGTTGTAACCAAATCTAGGTACTGGAAGTTCAATCAGCATTTATTCTGCACACATAGCCCTACCCAGGTATCAGAGATGGGAAATGTAGCACTCAAATAAAACACCAGTAACTGATCAACTGTGAACACCTGTTCTCTGTAATAAACAGCATATACACAGTGCCATACTTACCTGCTTTTATAATCAACAAACTAGATTTTTACTTCAAGTAAATAAAAAAAACTCAAACCAATTCCGCTTTTATAGGAGGACCATTGCAACTCGTGGCTTAAAATTCAAATTCAAAACATATATCAAATCTTACAAAGCACCAGAGAGACTCTGTAACCAAGGTCACAAGGGGATGAGCTCGAGTTGAGCAGCTCACCTACAGAAAGTATAAGGAAAGCGGTTTGGTACTTGGAGTCTGCGTTAGGGAGCCCTGATACTAATGAACCGTTGATGCCCAATAGAGCGACGTGTAACTGTATTTCGCTCATAATGGGTTCCTCCAATCAGACTTTATTACGATCTGTCATGCCTTCATTTTTGTAACAACAAATGACCTTGGTTTGCTGATTTCATTTTTACCTGATTCAGCAACATTTCTTTGCATCAACATCATTTGTTAAGTAGCAACAGAAGTTTTTGACAGGACCGTACAAAAATGACAATCTGAAATGACAAGTACTTTTTTTCTCAAGGAATACCAATCTGTCTTGAGTTGCCACTTAAACACCTTTTTATATGACACATCATGCGCTTATTTGGTGTGCTATATATAAAGCTCAAGTAATATTTAATGATGTGACCTTGACTTTACCTGAATAGTTCATATTACCAGTATATGGAAATGCAATGTCTCAACATATCATAATATTTAAGATTCTATTTCATATTTAGACTACGAATATGACTTAAATTGACTTACCCGACACATTGACGATACATCACTTTCATATAATACTACATTTTTTTGTAACATAAAAAAAAATTGTTAGCAAGTTATTTCCTATCTAGGACAAAACACTTTTTCCGTCCATAATCTTCCACAATATTATAGTTGTATAGTAAATCGAGAATATAGCCAGTCACGGTACAGCAGTCTTGTGCAACAAAACTGACGCTAAATGACATATTACTTGCATTCTACTTAATTTGTGTACTTAGAGAAACAGATATAATTTCTGATTTATATCATAATATACCAACATATAATACGAGTAATTAATTTCTACGGGTCATCATGTGAGAACACTCACTCTGGTCAGGATTTAAGCAACTCTGAATTAGCAATCAGAATGTTGACTTAATTAGAAACTAATCAACCAGTATATACCATATTGATGTCAGGGCAATACATAGTACAGTAATATTGTTGAGTATATGATAACTATGTTCCTTACTCTATACTCAGTGATAGATGATGGATGTGGAAATGTGAATCAATGGGTCGATAGAATACAAAAGCGATCATGAAAATACAGAACAGCTTGAAGGCCCATCTCAAAACTCGTAGAAACTGTTCTAAAGCACTGAACAATAGCATTGGCAACACAGATGACTGACAGATATATTATGGAACACTCAGAGACTTGTTACAACTGTGCCAACTCTGCTGACTCTGAAACCTTTAAATAACTGACGAAGAAGTAGAAAGACAGATCCCCAGTGGTACAACATTTCTTTAGTTTTTTCTTTATTCAATGAAACGTACGGAGGTGGAAAACAAGCAACTTATGGACTGCATGGTATATATGTCACAGTTGTTGCCCATCACACATTTCAAAAATTCAGTATTGTTTCTGCTGTTAAACCATGTGAAGTACATGTCTGCAGGGTCTGTAAAGGACTAATAGAAACACAGGCAAAAGGTTTCAAAGCTGATGATAAATGAGATGCGTATTTAAAGTTCAGTGACATTTACATTGGTAAAACACTATATTTTATTTTAACTAAAAACAAAATCAAAAGCCAGTTATTCAATGTTGTGTTTACAAGAATAGAAGCGAAGATGATGAATTATGTAGCCAACAGCAACTTAAGGGTCAGCAAAAACTAAAGAATTTTGCCACCAAACATACAAACAAGGCAAGAAAGCATCAAAACACAGCAAAGATATACCAAATAGGCAGGAAAGTTGGGCTGTGTTTGACAGAAATCAGTGTCATTCATATAGGCAAGAAAGCTATGTGTATTGAAATTAAAGGTGAGCAAGGAAATCAATATTATGGACAAGAAAGTCACATTGTAAAAATAAATACTGCAAACAAAGGTCAGCAAAAAGACAGAATTGTTGTCAATCACATAAGGCCAGAAGAAAGTTGTGTTTACTGCAACCGAAGGCCAACAAAGACAAAATTAATGTCATTCATATTGGCAAGAAAGCTGTGTTTATAATGAAAGACCAGCAAAGACAGATGTATTTAGTGTCAGAAATGCAGGCAATGTAAGAAAGGTAAATTCACTGAAATCAAAGGTCAGCAAAAACACAATATTCAAATTATGGCTTGGAGTGAAGTCAAAACCTTCAGCAATCTACCACTCAATCACAAAATGAAGAAAAGCAATACTAATATCATGGCATTCGGGTACTCACCAAATATATATGTGACGACCAAAAAATAAAAATATCCTCCAACCACTGCACTGTGTAAACTCCAAAAGCGTTAATTAACAATCTAATGAATGTACCAAATTAACTCAGTTCGGTTCATATAATTGTCATTAAATAGGCAGCATCTCTGCTAAAATCAACATAACAACTTCTGAGAAAATAACAAATTGTTCTAAACTAACCTCTCAACAGACAGAAAAAAACTTGTGTATATTACCACTTGTTCTATACTAAACTTACTTAATTACCTGTGTGGAGTGTTTAACACGCCCCAGGTATTTCCTCGGCATCACATGACATACAAAACAACACAAGTTCCAAGAATAACATCTTTCTGGTTTTGCATGGAGCAACCTATATCAGCATACACTTGAAACAATTGTGCTAAACCTTGAATTTAATAATAAAGACTTTAGTTATCTACGCCGCCTTCTTTATCATATCTGCAGTTCTTTTTTTCTTCTTTTAATGCTGAAAATATGACTGCAGGGTGCTTTCATCTTTATTACTATCATGTACATTACACTGCTAGGCTACAAGTCTGACATATTAAATAATATGCTAAATTCTTGATCTCTTGAAAGATGAGATTAATGTATATTCATTATAAACATAAATCATACTCATCACCTTTCTTTAAGTAAAGTTCAGGGCAGAAAAATACTCAAAAACCCACTAAAAACCGTCCTAAAAGTTATGTACTCATATATGTGTTTACTTTCTTTCTACACTGTATTGAGAAAAATCTGCAATACTATTTCCCTGTGTTGATTTAAAGCAATACTGTCTTTATTATATATAGCAAAAATGTTTCATTCTCACTTTACTGTATTTGGTTGCCACAAACATGCAAGAATGCACTTGCAACACTATTTATATAACACTTGAAAGATTAAAATTAGATACCTAAAAAAATTCAGTTTAGTGCAGTCATTCGGAGTGAAGTGTTAAGGGATAATTGTCTCATTGCTGTAATTGTTTCCTCTATCTATCTTTCAATGTAAAGTTTAAAGACTGCGACACTCTTCTTCCTTTTCTCTTCCTTTTCACACACTACACAATTTAGGTCAAACGGTGACTTCTCCAGCTATAGATGGTAAAGAAAGACTCTAGGTGCCCCTCACTGTTTCAGGCATGGTTGGGCACCTGAATATAGAACCACCCATCTTCCTTAACCCTTAGCATGCTAGATAAATTGTCGTCTGCTGGAAATGTCATCTGCTAAAATAGCAAAATTCATTCAATTTGCTCCAAAATTGGAAGAAATATTGTCAGAGTAGCAAACAGCTTGGAACCTGATCAGACGCAGATTTAATCGGCGTCTGATCTGGTTCCAAGCTGTTTGCAAAGGCTGTTAAATTCGCCTGCAGCAGGCTAAGGGTTAATTGGCTTCCCCACATTATAAATTCTACACCACTAGTAAAGTTTCAAAGGTAATCTCTCCATGATAAATTGCATTTGTGAAAGGCAGATTTTATAAATTTCATTTTCCTAATGGCAGAAATGGATTTCAGCATACTTGTGGCATCAGAATTATGCTTGCAATTCAAGATGGCTGCCACTTTCCGAGATGAAATTTTCTTTCTTCTTTGTTACAACAGCTCCTAACAGATGACATTAATTTTTTTATTTCAGTTACATATACCTACCCAGTATTTCTATTGTTCTCTTCCTCATGAAATTCATTTTCTGAATACTGTCTGAACCATGCTTTTTCATAAAGGTGTTGTCTGAATAATGACTGAGCATGAATTCTGACATTGTCTGAACTCTTTCTGAATATTTCAGAATAGTATCTATACATTACAGTGTTCTGAAGTGTCTCTGAATACTTCCAACACTTGACCTCTGGCTGAATATATCAGTTTTGTGCTCTTTCTCCTGAGCTTATCATCATAATTATAGCTGTTTTCTAAATCCCTTAACTGTACCTTCAGAATGAGATATCCCTCTGTAGTTTATCCATTCAGGACCCAGAATGATTTCTTTAGAAAATCGCTTGCAGTTTTGAAGGAGATATGTAACTGTTCTGGAAGCAATAATTCTAGAGGAGGTGACACTTTTGGGGAAAGTGACAGTTCTTAAGGTAACAATTCTGCAGGTGACAATTCTGGAGGTAAAAGGATATATAAAGCTTTCAACAGATGAAATATTATAAAGAATAAAAATTTATGAAGTCTTGCACTGCTTGTGTTGTTGGGCAGCAGCTTTGGCACGTTATGCCAGATGCTGTCACCGTCTACATGTGAATGTGATTCCCAAATATTTCTTATTGCAAACGTTACATTCTTCTAGTCATACCTTACCATCAAAGCCTTGTACCCCTCAAAGGCTGCATAAATTCTAGCACAGTAATAATATTTGTACTCATAAACCATAGGAAAAACTGAGAGTGACTTATCATTAAACATATTTATCTTCTTTCATGTAGGTCATTACACAAAATACATGCTTAATTATGATTCATTACCTGACTATGTGCATCCTTGAAAAAACACATCCTAATATGCATAATATGAGTATAGTCTTATTAAGTTGACTTTCTGCCATTTTTCTTTCACATCATAATAAAAGACAACTTGCAGAAATCAATTAACAAGTAAGCGGTGGTCTAGTGGTTGAGGTGTTAGCCGCTCAACCAGGGGGTCGTGGGTTGGAGCCCCATTGGGGTCACGACCATGACTTCTCATATGACACCAGTACTGGTTTTTCTGGGAAGCGGACTCGAGAGTGGTCCAAGTCAGCTTTAAGCTTTCATCACAATCGAGCTAAAATAAATTAGTATAATTTAATTAACAATTAAGTAGTAACTTCTGTGTGATAATGGAGAACTACAGTCAAAACATTTTGTTGCACCAAAATTAAACTCATATGGTAGGTTTCTGTCAAGTGCAAGTGCCCCCTGCTGTTGACCAGATTTTACTGAAACCAAAGTCAGTTAATACCTGGACACCTGATGACGCGATAAGTATCATGCTGATCGAGTGAACAGTTCCCTGTTTCTGAATTTTCAAATTTTGTACAACAATTTCAAATTCTTTCCCTAAAGCTTACCAGCTTGGCCTTTCATCAAAAACAACAAAATTTTAAAGAATATTTCTCTATTTTGAGGTTCTCGTCACATAATTTACAGTAACTGTGGAATTGAAAAGCAGAAAATATCTTCCAGGCATCTATTATGTTATTTTCTTATTTTCAAGACTCTTTAATTGTTAATAACACTTAACTAACAATTAAACTGACTTCTAAAATTCATGAAATTCCATTTGAAAAACGTTTGCCAATCCAATTCAAATCAAGTTTATGAAAACAGATTCAACTGTAACTTTGTGCTGTTTTCTGTAAACACAAAACTTATGTGGTGTGCACGTGCACCTGCTCATATCAGGTAAACGGCATAGCTCAATCCAATTCTAAAGTGAGCTGTGCCATGACAAAACCAACATAGTGGGTTTGTGACCAGCATGGATCCAGACCAGCCTGCGCATCCGCACAGTCTGGTCAGGATCCATGCTGTTCGCTAACGGTTTCTCTAAATGCAATAGACTTTGAAAGCGAACAGCATGGATCCTGACCAGACTGCACGGATGCGCAGGCTGGTCTGGATCCATGCTGGTCGCAAAGCCACTATGTTGGTTTTCTCATGGCGCGGCTCAAATGTACAAATCAATATAAGAATTCTCTCCAGGTTTTAAGGGATTTATGCTTTTATGCAAGCATGACCTGACCTACATATAACTGCATATATAAAGTATGGATTTTCCATACCCGGGATTTTCCATACCGGATGGTTAAAAAGGTTATCTTTTTTTTTCTATACACAGACTGACTAATCGCGGGCTTAGCGCAAAACGGTTGTAACTTATATGAAATAAAGAAGGAGTTACAACCGTTTTGCGCTAAGCCCGCGTAATGTTTTTGTATCTATTACCTGACTTACTAATAAACCTTCAGTCAGATATATTTCCTAATGTTGTTTAAGCATAACCTTTCCAAAATAGCTGTGCGCACCTTGATGGTACCTTAATTGCTCAAAGGGGGGAAAAAGCAAGACATCAATACAGAGGTTGAATGGTTGACCCATAGGTCATATCAAACACATGATGCTATAAGATGAGTTTTCCGAAACCAATGAAATACTTTTTTTCCTTGAATATTTCAACAGCAGGATATTAACCTTACTGCCTCTGCCATGTACTAGATCAAGATTATACAAATTTTATTGATCAAACATCATCAATTTATCATTCACCTAGCATGCAGACATGTTTTTATATACATATTTTTTGTCTCCCTCAATATGAAACAAGGTCACAGAATATTTTTTGTCTCCCTCAATATGAAACAAGGTCACAGACTGTTGGCTTGAGGATCAACTGTATGCCACAATCAAAATTAAAAGACCCCCACCCATTGATATGAGAGTAATGACCATGTGAGTACATAATTTGTAGCCCCCTGTGTGTGTTGTCTGTGTATGTGTGTTCGGGTTTAACGTCTTTTTCAACAATTTTTCAGTCATATAAAAGGGAGATGGTGTCTACTTGTAGCAGTGAGCACAATGCCCAACTTTATAGTGCTGCCTCATTGGAACATCACGCCGTAGACACGTCACATGATAGCTCATCCAGTCACATTTTACTGACACCGGACTGACCAGTCCTAGCACTATCCTCTTAACGCTGAGCACCAAGAGAGGAAGCTACTAGTACCAAGTTTTACGTTTTTTGGTATGACGCGGCTGGGGATCGAACCCACGACCTCCCGCACTCGAAGCATGCGCTCTACCACTGTAACCACTTTGGTGTTGATATCATCTCGACTACTGGCTGTAACATTTGAGTGCCAAGTATATCACCCTGTGTGTACTGAATATCACCCTATGAGAGTTGTATATCACCTTGTGATCTTGAGCATCCTTTAGTGGTACAAAGGATAAAGTGTGCCATACAGCACTCTGTGTTTGCTGAATACTGTATGTGATTATAGCACCTTGCGTGTAGTTTGTCACCGCAAGTCACCATAAGTACTTTGTAGTATCCTGTGTATCATACAGTATTTTGTGTGTGCTGTATAACACATGATACCTTGTAGCATGCTGTGTCAAGCTATATATATGTGTGTGCTGTATTACACAAGATACCTTGTAGCATGCTGTGTCAAGCTTTATATATGTGTGTGCTGTATAACACACGATACCTTGTAGCATGCTGTGTCAAGCTCTATATATATGTGTGTGCTGTATAACACAAGGTACCTTGTAGCATGCTGTGTCAAGCTTTATATATGTGTGTGCTGTATAACACACGATACCTTGTAGCATGCTGTGTCAAGCTCTATATATATGTGTGTGCTGTATAACACAAGGTACCTTGTAGCATGCTGTGTCAAGCTTTATATATGTGTGTGCTGTATAACACAAGGTACCTTGTAGCATGCTGTGTCAAGCTTTATATATGTGTGTGCTGTATAACACAAGGTACCTTGTAGCATGCTGTGTCAAGCTTTATATATGTGTGTGCTGTATAACACAAGGTACCTTGTAGCATGCTGTGTCAAGCTATATATATATGTGTGTGCTGTATAACACAAGGTACCTTGTAGCATGCTGTGTCAAGCTTTATATATGTGTGTGCTGTATAACACAAGGTACCTTGTAACATGCTGTGTCAAGCTATATATATGTGTATGCTGTATAACACAAGGTACCTTGTAGCATGCTGTGTCAAGCTATATATATGTGTATGCTGTATTACACAAGATACCTTGTAGCATGCTGTGTCAAGCTATATATATGTGTATGCTGTATTATAAGAGTGTATGTGAATATTGTAAATGATGACTTGTAGCATTCTGTGAGCTACATAGTAACATCCGTCTGCTGTATAGCACCCTGTGAATATTCTAAACAATACCTTGTGGCATCCTGTGAGCTATATAGTATCATGTGTACCTGTGAATATTCTAAACAATACATTGTGGCATCCTGTGAGCTGTATAGTTTCATGTGTATTCTATATAGCACTCTGTGAATATTCTAAACAATACCTTGTGGCATCCTGTGAGCTGTATAGTATTATGACATTGTGTATTCTATATAGCACTCTGTGAATATTCTATACAATACCTTGTGGCATCCTGTGAGCTGTATAGTATTATGTGTACCTGTGAATATTCTAAACAATACATTGTGGCATCCTGTGAGCTGTATAGTTTCATGTGTATTCTATATAGCACTCTGTGAATATTCTAAACAATACCTTGTGGCATCCTGTGAGCTGTACAGTATTATGTGTATTCTATATAGTCCCCTGTGAATATTCTAAACAATACCCTGTGGCATCCTGTGAGCAATACAGTATCATGTGTATTCTATATAGCACCCTGTGAATATTCTAAACAATACCTTGTAGCATCCTGTGAGCTATATAGTATCATGACATTGTGTATTCTATATAGCACCCTGTGAATATTCTATACAATACCTTGTAGCATCATGTGAGCTACATTGTAACATCTGTCTGCTGTAAAGCACCCTGTGAATATTCTAAACAATACCTGTGTATACTGTAAATGATGACTAGCAGTGTGTCCTACATAGTAAAATGTGTGTGCTGTACAGCACCCTGTGTATACTGTAAATGATGACTAGCAGTGTATCCTACATAGTAAAATGTGTGTGCTCTAAAGCACCCTGTGAACGTTGTTACATATGTGTGTGCTGTATAGCACCATGTTATATTGTAAGTAAAACCTTGTGGCATCCAGTGAGCTATATCATGTGTGTCCTGTATAACACCACTGGATAGATAGTAGCATCTTGTGAGCTATATAGCATCATGTGTGTGCTGTATAACACAATGTGATGGATAGTAGCATCCTGTGAGCTACACAGTGCGTGCTGTATAACACCATTGGATAGATAGTAGCATCTTGTGAGCTATATAGCATCATGTGTGTGCTGTATAACACCATTGGATAGATAGTAGCATCCTGTGATCTATTTAGTATCATCTGTGTACTGTATAACATGATGTGATACATAGTAGCATCCTGTGAGCTACACAGTGCGTGCTGTATAACACCAGGTGATACAGCTCACACAGTGCGTGCCGAATAACACCAGGTGATACATAGTAGCATCCTGTGAGCTACACAGTGCGTGCCGTATAACACCAGGTGATACATAGTAGCATCCTGTGAGCTACACAGTGCGTGCCGTATAACACCATGTGATACATAGTAGCATCATGTGAGCTACACAGTGCGTGCCGTATAACACCATGTGATACATAGTAGCATCCTGTGATCTATATAGTATCATCTGTGTACTGTATAACACCATAGCTTTGTTTATTTGTTTGTTTGTTTTGGGTTTAACGCCGTTTTTCAACAGTATTTCAGTCATGTAACGGCGGGCAGTTAACCTAACCAGTGTTCCTGGATTCTGTACCAGTACAAACCCGTTCTCTACAAGTAACTGCCAACTTCCCCACATGAATCAGAGGTGGAGGACTGATGATTTCAGAAGCAATGACGTTTATCAAATAGTCACGGAGAACATACGCCCCGCCCGAGGATCAAACTCGCGACCCCGCGATCCGTATACAGACGCTCTACCTACTGAGCTAAGCGGCATAACATCATAGCATCCTGTGAGATATATAGCATATCAAGTATTTGCTATATAACACCCTGTCAAAATTGTAAATGATACATAGTATGTGCAGAGTACGAGTGGAAAGTAGCAATCTGAGTACTGAATAGAATCTTGCAAACTATGACAAACATCAGATCGTCGCCTCAATGCGAAACTAGTCTATGTGTGTATAGAAATAGAAGCAGATAGACTAGTCTCGCATTGAGGCCACGAGATTTGAAACACTGCACATAAACGTAACACTCGTTTTTAATTTCTTACATATGAGCCGTGCCATGAGAAAACCAACATAGTGGCTTTGCGACCAGCATGGATCCAGACCAGCCTGCGCATCCGCGCAGTCTGGTCAGGATCCATACTGTTCGCTAACAGATTCTCTAATTCCAATAGGCTTTGAAAGCGAACAGCATGGATCCTGACCAGACTGCGCGGATGCGCAGGCTGGTCTGGATCCATGCTGGTCGCAAAGCCACTATGTTGGTTTTCCCATGGCACGGCTCATATACTAGTACTGAAATTTTGACCTACTGAATACAAAATCTGGGCATGAAACTGAACAGAAAAAAGAACTCCTCCCAAATTAATTATACTCCAGTACAATTACCTTTCTGCCACAAAACATCTGCTAGAAGCCTGCAGGATTTTCCCCTCAATATACTACAATTACATTAAAAGTATATACATGATCTTCTTCTTCATGTGGTAAAATAATTTTCTGAATTTACCTGAAAATCGTTTTCGGCTCATCATCAAATTTAGGTGAAAAACTGAGAAACACAAACAGCTGTTAAATCCATCATCGTATTTACGTTATAATATTCCAACACAGAACTTTAACTATAACATTTTCACTGACTTTTTTTTGAAATATTTCAAAAAGATTTAAAAAATCACAAAAATATTATCTAAAAAATTTACTAAGTTTTCGTTTCTGCCCACAATATAAATATAATACACCATCAAGTTGTAAATTTTAATCTTATGATATACAGATATCAGTTGTGTTTTTAACACAGGTGTACCTGTATACAGTTATTTGTGAGTATTACCAAATGTTCATTGAAAACTACCATTTTTCAAAGAAAATGAAAATTCTATTCTTTCTTGTGTTGGTTATTTTTCAAGGTTTAGCGGCATATCACCAAACTGCAGAGAGTTGTGTTTTGTATAACAAGAGCACCGCCTTGCGGGTGCTGACGCTCATCTGATTTTTTTTTTTGTGTAATAGAAATATTGTCCTACCCATGATTTTCTAAGTCTAAAAAGGGCCACCATTCTTGCAAAAAGCAGGATAGAGTTATGTTTCTTGATGTACAGTGTCCACTTATGATGGTGAAAAACTGTTGCAAGTTTTAAAGCAATAGCTTTGATAGTTTATGAGAAAAGTTGACTTAAACATAATACTCAACCAAGAAAATGATTTTCTAAGTCCATAAGGGGCAATAATTATTGCAAAAAGCAGGATGGAGTTATGTTGCTTGCTGTACAGGGTCAGCTTATGATGGTGAACAAGTGTTGCAAGTTTCAAAGCAATAGCTTTGGTAGTTTAAGAGAAAAAGTTGACCTAAACATAAAACTTAACCAAGAAATCTGATATTTTCCAAGTCCAAAAAGGGGCCATAAATCTTGCAAAAAGCAGGACGGAGTTATGTTTCTTGCTATACAGGTTCAACTTATGATGGTGAACAAGTGTTGCAAGTTTTAAAGCAATAGCTTTGATAGTTTAGGATAAAAGCTGACCTAAACATAAAACTTAACCAAGAAAACTGATTTTCTAAGTCCAAAAGGGGCAATAAATCTTGCAAAAAGCAAGATGGAGTTATGTTTCTTGATGTACAGGGTCTGCTTATGATGGTGAACAAGTATTCCAAGTTTCAAAGCAATAGCTTTGATAGTTTAGAAGAAAAGTTGACCTAAACATAAAACTTAACCAAGAAATCTGAAATTTTCTAAGTACAAAAGGGGCCATAAATCTTGCAAAAAGCAAGATGGAGTTATGTTTCTTGCTATACAGGGTCAGCTTATGATGGTGAACAAGTATTCCAAGTTTCAAAGCAATAGCTTTGATATTTTAGGAGAAAAGCTGACCTAAACATAAAACTTAACGAGGCAAGGCCGACGCAGACGCCGATGCCGACAACCGCTCAAGTGATGACAATAACTCATCATTTTTTTTCAAAAAATCAGATGAGCTAAAAATTGAACATCAAATAAAACATTTTTATTATGCTACTTAAGAATTGTCATTCTATTGACTTTTGCCTTAGGATCTGGAAAGCAAATGTCGTAAGAGTTCTACATAAGCGGTTAATGTCATACTATATTTAGAACTGTATAAAACATGTATATTTTTTAAGTACTTGAAAAAATGTCCATGAAGCCCCAAAATTGAAAAATAAGTTTTTCTTCGATTTTTTTTTCTATGGATCTATCATATACAATTTTAATGACAGATTACCATTTGTTAAATCTAAGGGAAACAACTATTGTAAAGAAATGAACAAAATTACTTTTGTATGTTTTGTTTTGGGTTTTGCACCATTTTTAAACATAATGACGTTTATGAAATCGGCATGATTCGGAACTTCTCACAAAATATCTTTACCAAAAATCTACCTATCTAACACATGATTTACTGTACTTTCCCGTACTATTTCATACTACCTTTATTCTCAAAAAGTTGTCTCCCTTTAAAAAAAGAATGCCATTTGTAAATAAATAAACCAATTTACAAAACTGCTGAAAATGATGTTAAACCTGATAATTTGAAATTTCAGCACTGAGACATTACCCTAAATACATCAAAACAATGATAACATTAACAGTTCTTTGAAAATGGTCAGTTTTTAAGGCACTGAACTGTCCGGAAGTGTTACTAAGCCTATTCATGCAGTCCATGCAGGGCTCTCGCGACTGGGCGACTTGAGCGAAACAGGCGCTCTAGAACTTCAAACTTCGCTCAAATCTAACCTCAAAGCGAAATGCAAGTCGCCCGATTTTCTTTGATTTCCGCACTCGCTAAGTACTGATTTCCGCATTCGCTAATTACTGCTACCCAGACTGTTGACAATTTGCACCGTGTCATAATGAGTGTCGAATACACAAACACACGCCGGCAGCATAATTTAAGCTCCGCCTACCTCAGGTACTTGCGAGATTATGCCGAGAAGTGTGAAAGCGAATCAAATTATCCGATACACCAGAGTCTATTGTGTTAAGCCAATCAGCGCCGCGTTTACGTCTTTGACACTTCGCGTTAATTGTCAACATGTTCGAGTGCAAAAAAAACAATGTTTTATTAAAGAAACTGCTGATTAACTATGCGATTAATTGGAATATGGTTCACAATTATTTGTTATCTATGATAAAAGAACGACATGTAATGTATTAACTACGTTAAATTGACTCCCATCGATGAATTTATTTGAATATGTATTTCTAGATTACTGTACACATTTTACTTTCAGTTTTATATTTCGAGTGAGATACTGACATTCTTCAGTGAATGACTCGGTGCAAAGAGCTATAAAAAATAAATACACCTCTACTTCTTTGCTCGGTGTTAATAATAAATACTTCATACATGTACAAGATATAACCAAAATTCGGCGTGTTACATTTATAGCATCGGCTTGAATTTTGAAAACGACTTTTTTCAGAATTTTGTAAGAAAACGATAACCACTGTATGGGAAATGATCTAACTAAGACAAGAGATCACAGAGTGATCTTGGCGCCCACCAATGTGCCATTTTGGAGTGTTCCAAATTTCAAGACTTACTGACTAGCTTAAGGTCAAATTTCATTTCCGTACACAACACTGTGCATGTGGTCCAAATTCGAAAGCTGTAGCTTGAGAAATGTGAAAGTAGGTCACTAGATCAATCTTCAGGTCAAAGTTTAATTTGGTACACAAAACTATGCAAGTGGCCCAAATTTGAAGGCTTAGCTTGAGAAATGTGTAAGTAGGTCACTAGGTCAAAATCAAGGGTCAAATTTCACTTCAGAACACAAATCTATGCATGTGGTCCAAATCTGAAGCCTGTTTCTTCAAAAATGTGAAAGTAGGTCACTAGGTCAATGTCAAGGTCAAAGTTTGTTTCGGTACACAATCCTATGCATGTGGTCTAAATTTGAAGCCTGTAGCTACAGAAATGTGAAAGTAGGTCACTAGGTCAATCTTAAGGTCAAAGTTCATTTCGGTACACAAAACTATGCATGTGGTCCGAATTTGAAGGCTGTAGCTTGAGAAATGTGAAAGTAGGTCACTAGGTCAAAATCAAGGTCAAATTTTATTTCAGAATATAGAACTATGCATGTGGTCCAAATTTGAAGCTTGTACCTTCAAAAATGTGAAAGTAGGTCACTAGGTCAATGTAAAGGTCAAAGTTTGTTTTGGTACATAAAACCATGCATGTGGTCCAAATTTGAAGGCTGTAGCTTGAGAAATGAGAAAGTAGGTCACTGGGTCAAAATCAAGGTCAAATTTCATTTCGGAACACAAAACTATGCATGTGGTCCAAATTTGAAGACTGTACCTTCAAAAATGTGAAAGTAGGTCACTAGGTCAAAATCAATGTCAAATTTCATTTTGAAACACGGAACTATGCATATGGCCAAATTTGATACCTGTACCTTCAAAAATGTGAAAGTAGGTCACTAGGTCAAAATCAAGGTCAAAGTTTTTTCAAGTGCACAAAACTATGCATGTGGTCCAAATTTGAAGGCTGTAGCTACAGAAATGTGACAGTAGGTCACTAGGTCAAAATCAAGGTCAACTCGTGTCAAGGTTCATCTTGCCACTCAAAAATATACATGTCCAAATTTTAATGTTGTAGTTATTGACAAGAAGATTTTAAAAGCTTTTCCCTATATAAGTCTATATGAACCATGTGACCCCCGGGGCGGGGCCATATTTGACCCTAGGGGGATAATTCGAACAAACTTGGTAGAGAACCACTAGATGATGCTACATTACAAGTATCAAAGCCCTAGGCTTTGTGGTTTGGACAAGAAGATTTTCAAAGTTTTTCCCTATATAAGTCTATGTAAACCATATGACCCCCAGGGTGGGGCCATATTTGACCCTAGGGGTATAATTTGAATAATCTTAGTTGAAGACCACTAGATGATGTCACATACAAAATATCAAAGCCCTAGGCCCTGTAGTTTTGGACAAGAGGTTTTTCAAAGTTTTTCCCTATACAAGTCTATATAAATCATGTGACCCCCAGGGCGGGGCCATATTTGACCCCAGAGAAATAATTTGAATCATCTTGGTAGAGGACCACTAGATAATGCTTCATACCAAATATCAAAGCCCTAGGCTCTGTGGTTTTGGACAAGAAGGTTTTCAAAGTTTTTCCCTATATAAATCTATGTAAATTATAGAAATAAACAAAGGGCCATAACTCACTCATAAATTGTTGAACCAGTCTGATTTTCAGGGGGACACAACTAGGGTACCAATACATCATTCTGACAAAGTTTGGTCAAAATCCCCCCAGTAGTTTCTGAGGAGATGCGATAACGAGAAATTGTTAACGGACGGACGGACGGACTGACGGACGGACGGACGGAATGACGGACGGACGGACCACGGACGCAGAGTGATTTTAATAGCCCACCATCTGATGATGGTGGGCTAAAAATGAACGGTCACATCAATGTTTTTTATCAAGAAACAAGAAAATTACAGCCACCTTTCGAATCACTCAACATCATTGCGGTAGAAAGTCTTCCCACTTCTCCCTAAAGTCTCCCCACTTCTCCCTAAAACAGCTTGAGGGAGAAGTGACTTCTCCCAAAAATTTGGACCTAGCTAGACCCCTGCAGTCCATGTCCACCCGAAATTCAATTATATCATTTAATGGACAATTGTTTTGTAGATTATCATATACATTTTTATATGCTGTACAATTTGTTTCTTTCTATGACTCGTGTGATGTGCAATTACAGCCTTCTGAAAATGGTTCACCTGTCTTAAAAAAATGACTTGTACCTGTAGGAGGACTGCCTGTGGTTTTCAAGTAGTGTCATCCCATACAGTAATGCATACATTACAGAAAAGTTACAGTAGTTAATCATGAATCATCCCTGATGTTTACCAAACTGTTTTCAAACTGTTTTCTGCACTTTAGCCTGTCATCTTTTTTCTAATCAACTCTCCGCCCAGAAATGGACCATAATAATTATAATCCTGAAACTGACCTTGATAAACGAAGAGTGTTCAGTGTTTGCAAAGAACTTAATTTATTGCTGCACTTGAATAATTCAAATTTTCCACATTTCACAAATTTTATTCATCCAAAGAAATACAGTGCTCCAGCTAGGATTAAAAAAGGGCAGGGTGCTGGCAATGAGAAGGGCACTTCTGTCTTCAAGGGGGCGGGGGTTCCGGGGGCATCCCCCACCAATAAAATTGTAACTTGTGCATGCATTAAGGGCATGTTAACATACACTTTAGACAAGGAATTTTGTATACTTTTAGCATTATATCAGGCACACTTAAGGCATGGTATTAAGCATACTTTGTGCTTTGATAGGCTCAGTTTGTCATCTCTTATATACTTAGAATGCTGTTGCTCATATTTTACTTGGCAGTTCCAGAAATTTTTGAAATACAGGCGCGAAATGATGGCCTCAGGTGCATTTTATGTGTAAATTTCGAGGTATTGCAGGGGTATGTTACTCTCCTCTTAATTGGGTAGTCAGGGGGCTCTCCCCTGGAAAATTTTGAAATACAGGTAATAAATGGTGGCCTCTGCTGCGTTTCTGGGTCTAAATTTTGAGAAAAAAATACTCTTTTGTCAAAATAGTAGGGTGCATTTTTGATGAGTTTGTCGCTTTTCAGCCAGGGGGGGGGGGGGGGGGGGGGGGGCACAGGCCCCCTTGGTCCGGCCCTGAATCCAGGCCTGTTCTTTGTAATTTTTTATTTAATAACAATATCTGTGTTAAAGAAATAAAAGCTTGAAATCATTTCTGTAGCTAGCATAACATTTTATAACTTTTATTCTGTTTAGACCCATATTACTTCTTAAAATTTCAGAACACATTTTCAAGTACTTGATATTTATAAATTTATATGTGTAACATACAGAAGATAAAGTTTAAACTTTCATTTAAATAAATGAAATAAGGCAAAGTTTTTAGCTTACAACAGACTAAATGCCAGTTTAGCACTTCTAATAGAACGTATTCCGGGTATCCAAAATTTTATATCCGGGTATGGTTACACTTTTAATTAAACTCATTTTTAAATAATATTTTTGAAAAATTATTATGATGCAGACAGTTAAACATCAGTTTACAGTATCTGACATTAAAGTTTACAGTGACCTTACATCTTATTAAACTTATTTCAAAGAAATATTCACGAAAAATCGGCAATTTTATACAGCAGACGACGATCTACTTTCGATTTCAAAAACTTTTAAAATGATCAAGGTAAAAAATTTTCCTATTTAAATTTGATTGTGGTCAATTTTATCAATAACATTTAAATGTCTGTTGTCTGGACTTAAGTTTTAATTGTGTATGAACGGACATTAACGTCCGCGACCGAAAACGAAAGTACAGTTTGACAAGCGACGTGAAAATGAAGATAATTTTCAGACTGGTTAGATATTGTTTTAACACTAAGCTTCAGTGATTTTAATGCTGGTGTAGCAGACTAAGCAGGTAATTGTTTGCCAATTATGTCAAGGCCCACCCCCCACCCCCCGGAGTGTATCACTCGATAAAAAGGTGTAATAAAGCAGTTTATTATAACCACTGAGGCAAAAAAGGGGAGGTTGGCTTAAAAGGAAATGAATGGTTGTAAAACGGGCAGGGTGCCAGGCAGGGCATTCTCATCCATCAGAGGTTCGTCAAAATCCCGAGACGAACCTCTGATTTATTTCCATCGTTTACTTGGTGAGCATGCGCACTCGTAATTACTATCGGGAGTGGTTTCAGTCAATCATTGTTCGCCATTATTTGGAACTCCGAACTGAAACTTCAAAAAATATGTAAACAACTATAATTAAGATACTTGCTTACGATGGATAAAGGCTGTATTCCATGATTGCGATAAATAAAGATTTATTCCTGTAATTCGACGTAAGAGATTTACATCAAGAAATAATAATATTCGCCGTAAATGGACATCGTATTCCCTCGATAATATGGTAAGGACGCGGTCACGCTTTTCACGGACGATTTTGATTGGTTCGCTACGATTTGTCGCGAAACGACGCTGATTGGCTGAAACGTTTTACCTGTAATGTAACCAAACCATAAATATCGGCGAAATGTGCCAGAGGTTCATCCGGGGAACCACGGTAGACCTCTGGTATGCGAGAATGCAGGCGGGGCAACAGGGCGGAACGAATTTCTGAACGGGCGATGCGCCCTGCTAAAAATTGCTAGCTGGAGCACTGAAATTTTATGTCAAAACTGAGCTCCAAACTACTTAATCTGCCTATTTGCTTTTATAAAATTTGAAAATAGCCAAAAATTTGGCCTATTTATACTAGTAAGCAGGAGTACTGTATTTTTTTTATTTGATTAAAAGTGCATTTTTTTTAATATGGATGACATCCTAGGCTAGCTCCTATTATGGTAAGCTATGATATATTTGATTTCTATTTTCATAAAATCTGACAATCTCCTTTTCTCATTTTATAATGCATTTATAACATGGTTGTGGAGATCTAACTCTGCTAAAAATCTTTCAGTGAATAGACCTAACTTTTATTTCTTTCACTTAATTCAAATTTTTAAATCCTTTTCTAGTGTCAATTGTATGAATTATTTTTTCTTTTTTATTTTCAGTCACTTTCTTTTCTCTTTTCAGAATTATTTCTTTTTCTTGTTTAACCTTGCAACAAAGAGTGTACTAGGTTTCATTCTCTGTTTTGCTGCCCATAAATTATAAGATTCATGCAAAGTTGACTGCTGACTGCTAAATCAACTGTGAGATATATTTTCAACCTTTATCTTCCTGTGTATATATATATACTTCTTCCTTATCTAAGGGAATTCAAATAATTAAAATGATAACCAGTATTATTATTTACTATTTTGATATTTAACTTTATATAAGAGTAATCGTTTCTTCGTAAATGACATTATTTATAAATACACATTATGCATGCTGTACCAAATTTAATATGCAAAACTAGGTTTTCTAATATTTTGCGAAATATATTTTGGTAGTCTCTCTGCTTTATTCTCACTGTGCAATTCATTTGTAGCATCCAGCCAATTTTTTTCCCTGAAATAATTCTTTAACGTACAGAACCTCTCCGGAATGCTGCCTCCTATACATCAACACGTACAAAAAATAGTTCATTTCCAAATAGGCCAGAAGTAGCATCACAGCCAAAAACTCAAAGTGTTATAATACTGTAATTAAGATAAAAAACAATTATATCCGGCTCTTCAAAAGCGCTCCGCTGCATCAAATAGAATGCATCTATTTAGTTCAAGACGTAATAGATTCTGACTGGTTTTTGGAAAGAGAAATTTCCGACACTTAAAAATTAAATTGCGAAGCACTAAATATAAAGTAAGATACAGTAAAACTTGCTCCAGATACCATATCTATTCAGAGACCACTTGCATTAAAGGGAAAGGCAATGCTGTTTTTATGTTAATTTCATCTGCTAGGATTTCCTGAATCATTAAAAGATTGTGTGGAAGAATTTTCAAAATCGGCTTAAAAATGAGGAAGTTATAAGCATTTAAATATTTGCTCAAAATGGTGGCCATTTTGTTTCCATGACAACAAAAAACAAAATGGCAGATTTATTTAATTTCTAGAGACATATCTGAACTGTATTTACTTATTTCTATAAAATAATTTCTCTACTTTTTCCGGCTATAATGAAAGAAAGTATCATGTTATACATCTAACACTCAAGAAACATATGACATAAATCTATTTAAAAGGTTATTTGCTAAATAAAGAATTCAGCCGTGTGTAAATCACGTCATAAACACACTAAAATGGCTGCCTCCAAGATCAGCCATTTTCTTAAATTTCAAACTGCCATAACTTTTTTAATAGTGGTCCGATTTTAAAAATTCTTTCAGCGTTATGAAAGGCTCGAGGATGGCTTTCATATAAAAATAACTTATTCTCTGGCATTCCTTGCCCTTTAAGAGACCACAGGGCTTTTCATCCTTATATAACAGAGGCCGATATTCGGCTACTTTCCATTCCAAAAATATAGTAATTTTTCCCAACTGTGGCAGAGACACTTCCCAAAATGAAAGGTAAAATTTCCCAAAATTATGCCAGCAGATGATTTTGATTTTGTTTACATTTATTATTTCCGGAGGAAGCGTTTGTCCGGTTTTCGATTTTTTTGTTTACTATAGCACATTGACCACGTGTTACGCATAACCAGTCTAATCCGTTATGTTCCGTGTCCCAGATTTTAGATTTTAGTCCGTGTTTCAGGGGAGATAAATTAAATCGTATTTCGGTGTTTACTTCCGGTTTATCGTTTTCTAAAAAACAGGTCATATAACGGAAAGTATTACAACAAAACAATCAAACGGGCGGCAATATCAGAAAATCAGAGGTCACTATTCGACTGCGGGGTGAAACAACGTAAGTTAGAGGAGGGTACCGGTGATAATATCACCGAGGCGGTCCCAACTAGTATCGATACTACTATTTCCACTGTTTCTGCTTGCCCCAAGTGACACAGAACTGAATATGTTGGTTGATAATTTCAAAAATACAAAACAAAGAGACATGGACTTGTGATCATTAGATTTGTGAAATTTGAAATCAAAATTCAAAATAAAGTGCTGTATTACAGTAAAAGTTAAATTTCAGTTGAAAAATACTTATTACTGTTCAAATTTATACCCTAGTACCTATATTTCCACGAATAGCTTTTTTCCCAAAATAGAAAATTATCGCGCATAAATTTCCCAATTTGAAAGGCCTGGGCCTCTTCCCAATTTCCTGATGAAAAGCCCTGGACCACTTTTCAATTACAAAATAAATTAGGTTGTATTAAGAGACCCCTTTATTCCCTTGCCTTAGGTGGTCTTTTAACCTTTAGCCTGCTGAATTTCTAAAATGGACTGGTCCATCATTTAGCTTGGGCAATACCATTTATTATTCAAAGAGAGGTTCACTGAAAATTTACTGACTGAATAGCAAACAGTGCAGACCATGATCAACCTGCACGGATCGAGATGTGCAGGATGATCTTGGTCTGCACTGGTCGCAAAGGCACAACCAATTACTGCCAGCAGGCTAAAGGTTAAAGCAAGTTGAACTGTTTGATAATTTCAGATACACCTTTCATTTTAATGGAAGTTGCATGATGAAAAAAGTGTCTTACTTGGAATGCCCTCTATTATCGATTACACAAGTTTCAATTATCTGTTGCAGACATAATAAGCTCTATTTCTCAATTAGACTTAGTCCTGCCAAACAATAAAATACAGGATTATTTCCAAACTTCTGATTGGTTCATTTCATTTTATTTTAACTGAAATGAGAAGACAGCTAAAAGCTTGTTTGAATCCCTTTCAAGCCTGCTTTCTGTGTGAAAGTCAGTTGATGCTATTATATGCAGGTGAACGTTTGTGATTGCAACAAAACTTGGACACACAATGTTTCATACTCTACTTGAAGTATCTTAGACAATAAAAAACAACAGAAACAAGTGAAGTCTGATATTAAATATTTGAAAACATTTTCTATTTTCAGCAACAGTGACCTTGACCCTTAATGGCCACAAGGACAATTCACCAACCTCTCTGTCCTGTGAGGTTACCTACAAACCAAGTTTGATAGTAATATCTCATTCCTAATTAAAGTTAGTGCATGAAAATCATTTTTATATTTCTATTTTTAGTAACAACAACTCTAAGATAGTTCTTCATATTTGTTATACACCAAGTTTGGCAATAGTGATTGTAAATCCTAACTAAAGTTATAAACCAGAAACCAACATTTTGGCGATGCCAGCAGAAAAAAAGATTTTCAGATACTGTGACCTTGACCCTTTGACATCTAACAAAAAAAAACACATTAAAACTGTCAACTGCCCTAAAAAAATTCTACATTTAAAAAGGTACAACAGACCAACACCTTAAACTCTGTGCCACAGAGGAATTTTCAAAGTATGCAGATAATAGTAAAGATATGCTGACCTTCAATTTGACCCCACCTACCCAATAGGCCATCCCGAGGTTAAGCTATATAGGCTACATACAGGACAAACATGCTTAACTTCAATACATCAATCCAACTGAAGTTACAGAGCAGAAACCTTTCTTATTATTTTTAGTAACAGTGACCTTGACTTTACTGACTCTAAATGCAATCCCAACCTTGGTGTTACCATAAGTAACCTAAAGGCCAGGCTCAAACCCAAAATCATGTCATTGAACAGAAAGAAAAAAAACTTTACGCTTCTCATCTATCTATCCATTTATCTGCCTGTCGGCAGACGTCGTCTCAAACATACTCTCCAGGTTTTCAACTTCGAAAAAACTTGGTAAAAACTATGTTGTATGTTAAATTTATTCATCACTACGCTAATCCCTGTGGGTTTATTGCATTTGGAGCCCTGTTTTCACACTGAACATTTTGCAAAAAAAAACAAAAACATGCTAATGCTAATTAGTTCATAACAAAAGGAAATTTTTAGAAAATACGATTTTCATTTAATTAATACGGCAAGAAAAGCGAAGAATAATAATTAATATACCTGCTGGTTGCGTCATTGCATTTATGCATGTATTCCCTACATCCAGCCACTGTTAACATACAACAGTCCAATCACACACAAGGTATTCCACAACTTTAAACAACAACAGCACTAAAACTGTACAAGAATCTAACAATCCTAAAAAAACTCTCAAGGAAACTTGACAGGGTTCCAACACGCTATATAACAGGCGGAAAACTTAGAACGCAAGTGGATCTACATCCAATATGCAGCTGCGAGTCAGCATTTCCAGATTATCCGATCTATCGCCAGAAAACAATCATAAATCCGACCAATTAAAAAAACGCACTGCTTTTTTTTTACAACTATGTTTCGACCATGAATCATGAAAAAAAAAAAAGTAAGTTCACAAGAAAAGTAAGTTAAGAGTTTGAGATTTTAATCTAGCTAGTAAGAAAATGTTAACATGTTATCAACAGTTGGATCATGTAAGTAAAAACAAAAATGAAATCAATTTCTCTAATTATTACAAAACTTCACAATATATCTCCCAGCTTATTTCATGATATAAAACATTTAATTCCACTGAAAAGCTCCCTGCCATAGAGAATTCCAATATATTGGATAACAGAATTCTTCATACAGTAAGAGAGTTATCTTGCTGAACTCCTTGAAAACCTGTATTGTACTATCATTGGATGTTCATTCCAGGCCAAGTGAAAAATTAGTTTCCCCATTTTCTGTAATCAAAAGCTGCAATTCATTTCTGCAAATAATTGCAGCTTTTTTCTTCTACCTTAGGCTCAGGAATTAATCATGGCCTATCTTTTCATAGTTTCATACAGGTATGAATTCCATTGGATGAAAAGATTACATAATTTTGGAAATTTTGAAAGGATGGAAATGAGGAACAAGACTTTCTAAGCCTGGCCTTTTCTCTGCATGTATTTTATCTGTCTGATCAAGAAACAGTGTGTTCACAAGGAGGATAATTGGCTGGAGATAAACATCTCTCTGAGATGATACCTTCCAAGCTTCCTTCCATTCTCACATGCTCTATAACCCCCGTCTCTGTAAACACTTGTTTACACAACAAACTGCAACAGCCTCCTGCAGGCAGACAACACCTCCAAATCACTAAACATACACTCCCTCCTCAAACATAGGCATATGAGCAGGCAGGCTTGTGTGCCAGACCCCCCCCCCCAAATCCCAATTTTCAGATTGGAGGGGCGGGCATATGCTTTGCGCGCACCCCCCCCCACCAAATTTTGACCTCCAAAAACTGATTTTTTGTCAGAAATAACAGATCAAGATTTGGTGTGATATGTATTATCAATAAGGAAAGAATGTTTTTTAGGGCTTTTTTTGTTTCGTGTTTTTGTTGTTTTTCTTTTGGTTGTGTCAAAAAATTTTTCAGAGAAAGTATGAACCTTTAGATTAAAGCCAGTTTAAACCTGAATTTGAGATTGGAACCTGCAATTTCGACCTGCTGCGAGATTGGAACCAGTTCGAACCTGCGGCAAGATTGGAACTAGTTTGAGCCTGCAGCCAAACTGGAACCAGTTCAAACCTGCAGCGAGACTGGAACCAATCAGAACCTGCAACAAGACTAGAACCAGTTTGAACCTATAGTTTGAGCCTACAGTGAAAACTGAAACCAGTTTGAACCTACATCAAGATTGGAACCAGTTTGAACCTGCAACGAGAATGAACCCAGTTCGAACCTATGAGATTGGAACCAGTTTGGACCTACGAGATTGGAACCAGTTCGAACCTACACCTTCTATATAAAGCTGAGTGGTATATCTGGTAACTGATCCACATAAAAACTCCTGCTAACAGGAATTAATCAAATATTTGACCTGGAATCAAAACACAGTTTACAGGAATCATATCATGACAGTTATCTCTGTCTACCTTGTACTACAGACATGCTTCATTCAGAAATATCAGTTCATTGATGTAAACTGTTCAATGGGTTCAATAAATGTCTACACCAATCTAGTCATACCAAATCTCTTCACAAACTGTTCAATGAGGACTTTATCATTGAAAATTCCAGATCTGATACTGGCACTATTACACATGAAAATCTATACAAATATTTGCTATCATATCTCTCCTCAGAAATGATTAATGCGAAAAATGAAATAATTGGGAGAAACAGTAATCCAAAATTTTGTCTGCAAATTCTTGTGTTATGCGATTCTATCATCTAGGTTTTACAGTACTGCCACTTTACCAAATATACACAGCATGGAATCAGAGTAAAATGTTATAAAACTGAGGCAGAGCCCTATTTTTAAACACACAACTTTGCCATTGGTCAATTCAAAGACTGAGCTGACTAATCAACAATCAGTCAGATACTGGTGTTTGGGACTGGTTTCCAAACTCAGTATAAAGGCAGAGACTGGTATATTCGTTTCGATACAAATTTTATGTGACATGAGACCTACAAACTGTACAAATCTTTCCTTCTTGTTTGAATTAACTGTGAAACAATAGTTCCAAAAAGAGTGTTATCTTAGCCAATGTAATACAAAAACATTGATGCCAAATATTTAAGTTCATCCAGAAAAGAACCTGTTCTTAACAGTTAGCCTGATGAAATTTCTATTGACTGAAGTCATAATCATGAATTTGACAATGTTGTGTCCTAGCAGTCCAACGTCCCAACCTGTCAGCTAAATCACAGGCTGCTAGCAGTACAACGTCCCAAGTTCTGAACCTGTCAGCTAAACCATTGGCTACAAGTGATTCAATTTCCCAACCTGTCAGCTCAATCCTCAATACAGGCTACTAGCAGCTAAAACAAAGGCTACCAGCAATCCAGTGTCCCAACCTGTCAAACTGTACCGTTGCCTACTAGCAACCCAACGTCCTAACCTTTCAACCAAATCAAAGGCTACTAGGAGACACATTTTCTTAAAACATTTCATCAAAAGAAACCACACTCCCAAGCTGTCCTAAGCAGGAAGCTCCTCAAAAACTTGCACAAAACTATCCCACTATAAAATACATTAAAACCAAACACCTGAAACCACAAATCTTACTTTTATTTTATTCACCAGAGCATGTTGACTTTCAAGACTATTTTGCAGGTAGCGGAAGTGATGATGCCAGCGTCTCAGCATGAGATTTATCTATCAACAATGCAAATCTTTCAGTAGAAACTAAAACCACTGCCTGGAAATTAACTGGCAAACTCAGATTCTTGGATGATCAGTATAAACTATGTGTAGTGCCGGAAAGAATAAGTTGTCTATAGGGATGTAATTTATTAGTTTACATTGTATTATTTCTATATGCTGATTGCGAAACAAGTTCTACGACTTTTATTTATCACTCCAAACATCCTCATCTTGCTGGTATCCATGGGCACAATGGTTATGAGAGAGGCCAGTTTCTCTTTGAATGATGAACTCCAGCAAGGCAAAACTGAATTTTATGTCTTTTGTATGAAACAGCCAGGACGCAAACCCACACTCAAAAAGGGCACTCTAATACTGAACTATCAGCGCAGTTAAAACATACATGCAATTCTTGGTAGAGGTGAACGACCACTGTACTGCCTGTCGTCATCTTGTCCTGAAACTAAACTAATACCTGACAAAACACCAGACTTAAATGCCTGCATGGTTGAAAATGCATGCAAAGCATGCAAGACAAAAATGAAGTACAAGGCGAATCTTTCATCAAATATTGATACATTACACATATTGATGACAAACAACTCCTCAGATTTTCAAAATATGTTTCCTGACTGTCAAACACTTATTTTACCCTCTGAGGTAGCACAATGCTGCAGAGATTCTCAGTATATAAAGTAACAACAACTAAATGGTGAGTTTTGTCCTAAAAATATTGAGCAGGTCAGCTAAAACAAGACAACCACTGCCACACATTATTATGATAGGTAGAGTTCATTTTTTTTTTCCATAAATTTGTTTACAAAAATGATTTCTTAAGAGATTTTGCCAAATATTAAGAAGCTTTGTCAAAAAAAATTCATACAAAGTTTCTAACAATCAGACATTTCTTAACAAGGAGCAAAAAGGAGATTTATCATATCTTAACAAGAGCACCACCTGCGAGTGCCATCGCTCAACTGCAAGTGCTGGACAATATGTAAGAAACAAGTTACAGATCAGATTTTCTAAGTACAAAAATGGTCATAATTCTGACAAAATGCAGGTTAAAGTTATGGTTCTTGGCCTACACAGTCACCTAATGATGATAAACAAGTTTGAAAAGTTTCAAATCTGTAGCTCTTATAGTTTTTGAGAAAAGGCGGAGCTGAACAAAACATTTTAACCTATGCCAGCGCTGATGATCAAGTGACAACAATATCTCATAGATTTTTTTTCAAAAATCAGAGGAGCTAAAATGCTAAAAAATGATGCATCAGTAATGAGTGTGATCCAAAGATGGTAACACAAAAAAACTTCCTTAAAAGGGCGCACTTAATACTCTTCACGGATATATCTAGAAAATGAGCTCTCTCCAATAACTTAGTGCTTATCTTGTCCATCAATAAAACTGTTGCTGTTTTCCTAACTTAAGTTACAGACAAATAATCAAGATTCATTGGAAAGGAAGACATCAATTACATTGATTGGCCATCTAAATTGGGTCATTTATTTGAGACCGAGTGTCTCAACATCTGCTGTTAGTGACTTTAACCACGATCTACTGACCTACTTAACACACAATATATCCAACTGCTTATCAAAAGGACTAACTTTTGTTGTATGGCTTAAAAAGATCACACTGACACGATTTAAGGACATACGGCGTCTCTTCAGTTTTTAGTGGTTGAGGAACATCTCAGTGCCACACCCACATAACCAAGTACCTAAAAGGCACAGGCAGGTACTTGGTTAGAACCATCAACCATCCACATGCAAGTTTGATTACTAGCAAGGTTTAGAACCCATAGTGGTGGCGTAAAGTCAGCAACTTGGCCACAAAGAACAAAACAAACACAGTTTCCCTCAAGAACAAAAAGTTATGACAAAATATCTATGTAATGAGGAAAAACAAAATGTAATAGGTCATGAATACCAGTATGTAATTAAGACTGTTTCGAGCATCTGTATTTCTGATTTTGAAGGCTACCTTTTCTACCAATTATGCAATCTGACTGACAATTGACAGTAAACAGTTGTTTCCATTGGGGAACAAAATTGCCTGTCTATGTTTTTACAGTAAAATAGCAGACAATGAGAGACAGTTAACAGAAACAGCACTTTCTTTCTCAAAGGAATTATTTCCTTCCTAAATTAGTTAATACGACCAATTTTACATTGACAACCTCGCCTCAGGTCATTGCACCCTATTTTAAGAGCTTTGTATCCAACCAAAATATCTAAACATCTCCTTAACAGAAACATTACAAAATCTATAGCAACCATTTTTTTTAAGCTCTCAACTTCCAGGTACAATTTTTGGTGAAGAAAATTAAGAGTTTATGTCAGCTGAACCTTCAGCAAACTCATCTCAGAGAAGCGTTTTTCATTTTTTTTCAAACTGGATAAAAAATACAGGTAATCACTGATTAGCATGTCTATCCCTTTACCCTAGCCAACTGTCTATATTTACCATTCTGATGAGCTAAAATAAATCCAACAATAAACAGTTCAGCAGGTGCAAGGAGCCAAGCAAAATACAGACTAAAAGCTTAGCTATTAATATGGGCCCTGCCATGAGAAAACCAACATAGTGGCTTTGCGACCAGCATGGATCCAGACCAGCCTGCGCATCCGCGCAGTCTGGTCAGGATCCATGCTGTTCGCTAATAGTTTCTCCAATTCCAATAGGCTTTAAAAGCGAACAGCATGGAGCCTGACCAGACTGCGCGGATGCGCAGGCTGGTCTGGATCCATGCTGGTCGCATACCCACTATGTTGGTTTTCTCATGGCACGGCTCAATTATGTTGTTTACAAGCATTTTTCTGAACAAGAAGGGTAATGCTGATGGAGGTATGTTCTATATATTAATAAAACCGTGTTTACTTGATCTCGTTTTCTTTCCTTGAAATAGTTTAACCAGCATTATGCTCAATAAAATTTAGTACCAGACTGAAATGTTTCTCTTTTCAGACCAAAAATAGTCATGATTCTATATATGCATTCATAAAAAAGCAACCCTTGCTGTGGCAGTATACAGAGCAACAGATTTTAAACTTTCAAAGTGTATTGACCCCATCGCTGATTCATGTCACTCTATAACTTTTACTTTAGTTGTGTTCTCATGCATTCCATTTTGAATTCATCAACAATTTCTTGATTTGCAAGGTAAAAATAATGTATCTAACAAATAGATCTACTGAAAATTTTAATGAAGTGTATGGTAGACAAGTATTCTTGCATAAAAAGTCACCTGACCAAAAAATAATTCTATATATTATACTATTTTGTCTGTGGAAAATATTTTATATTCTTATTCATTTTTGTGCAATATTTTTAACAAAATGTAAAGTTGAAATATGTTAGAAACATAATCAATGTCGGACTTAAAGCTTTTTACCTATTTGTCTAAAATCCCAATGAACAAGTAAAAGTCCTTATTCATTTTTTATTCAAAATTTGAAATTCACTATTTCATATCCCCATGATATAGCTATTTGAATGTTCTTGTAAACTGATGTGGGGGTACCTGTTATTAAGGGTGGCTGCTTACACTGTAGTCCATTGATGAGCAGTGCTTTACTGTCTAATAAACTAAGGTTTTTCTTCCAATGACCAAAGTAATGCAGTAATAGTAATATAATGAACATAAATCTAAGTTAAAAAGTGTAGTTGTGTACATCTACATAATGGATAAAGGGCATTCTTTAACTGCCTCTGACACATTAGTATGCTTTCCTACTGAAGATTATATGAGCCGTGCCATGAGAAAACCAACATAGTGCGTTTGCGACCAGCATGGATCAAGACCAACCTGCGCATCCACACAGTCTGGTCAGGATCCATGCTGTTTGCTTTCAAAGCCTATTGCAATTATAGAAACCGTTAGCGAACGGAATGGATCCTGACCAGACTGCGCAAATGCGCAGGCTGGTCTGGATCCATGCTGGTCACAAACGCACCATGTTGGTTTTCTCATGGTGCGGCTCATACAGATCTTACATGCCTGCAGTTTTCCTAATCCAAGGGACAGCAGGGAACGAGAAACTGAACATAACAAGGTTCCTTGTCTGCATTCTTCTGAAGGTTTGGGAAAAAACTGTTTGACACAGGAAGACATCTCGATCATCTTTCTTGCCTACTGTTGCAAAAATTTTAAAAATATTATACATTACAAATTCTTGTTCCTAGTTTATTATATAATCATGACACCACAAAATGCGAGTGTAGCTTGCCTATTCCCTCTGCAAAAGAAAATGCGACCTTTGTCTTTCCCTGCTACTAAGGTAGGCATGGAATAGCTACACTACATTAAGACTTACCCCTAATCATCTTGACAACCTCTGTATGGTTTGAGTTCGTCACCAATTTACCATTCACCTGAACAGAAATATATACAATTCATTAATATTTAAACAACACATAGGTTATTGTTTGCTTCGATGTATGCCCAAAATATTTCCCACCGAGTGGACACCAGACCCTTTATAGTGAAAATGTAAACTGGGGTGTTCTTTAACCCTTGCCCTGCTAAATTTCTATAATGAACTCGTCCATCTTTCAATTTGGACAGTACCATTAACTGACAAAAGGGGTGCTTACCAAAATGATACTGACTGAATGGCGAACAGTGGAGATCATGATCAGACTGCACAAATGTGCAGGCTGATCATGATCTACACTGGTCGCAAAGGCAGAATCAGTCGTCGTGTCCAGCATGATTAGGGTTAAACATTCTACATTTTGATCACCAGCAACCCTGAGTGAACGGTTTCTAATCTCTACTAAAGTTGATCCAATAAAACAAAATTAATTTTGGAACCGCTGCAAAGAACAAGCCCTACTAGAAACAAAATATTATCTGTTACTGTCAGAAGAATCATACTGTGTTACCTTTATTATCTTGTCCCCTACTTGAACACCTGCCTTCTCTGCTGCCCCGCCTAAAATATACAAAGATATCTATATAATGTAAATCTATAATACTGGTATGTAGACACACACATACCTGCATCTTTGGGGTCGTTGTGCACGGGGAAATCTGACCACTTCAGTGAGTGTTACTGTCCCTTTTCACAAGGATCAACATAGGTAGTTGTGAACATACAATGTAGCAAGGTAAATCAAATGGGTAAATCAAACACGAACCTTTTGCCGAAAGAAAATAATCTTGTAAATTTTTTGTGTACATGTAAAGAACAATGCATTTTTTCAGCAAAACATGAGTGAATTGTTTAATGAATTCATACAGAATACTTTTTAATAAAAAAAATCAATGTATAACTGTTGCATATAAAGGCTTCAGAAATTACTTCATGGTGAAAAATTAACAAAGCCTTTTTGTTCCCCATATCTTTACAGAAAATGCATGAGCCAAACTATGCACATAAATTTTCTTTCAAATTTCAATTTACACAAGCAGTTAAAGAGAAAAAAATCTATGCTTGCAATCATACATAGCATTTACTTTTGGATTTCAAAATATTCAGTTTGCCATTTATACGTAAAATTTTTTTGAATTCTTTTCCTTGCCTAACGTACTTCATATATCATAGCTGCTGAGGAATTTACAAACTAGCTTCCTGAAAATTAAATGTACAATAAAGATGGATTGTAATTTTGTAAGAGAATTATTTTGCAATAAATCATAAATATCATTACAGAAATTTCTGAGACAGATGCCAACAGTAACCTGTACTACAATCTTAGTCTTGACGAAGTTCTGAAGTTATTGATATCTGAAACGGTTTTCCATGTTTCAGGCGCCTGTGACCTTTAACCAAGTGATCAAAACAAGGGGGCCATAAGGGCCCTGTATCGCTCACCTGACCTACTGACCTAAAGATCATATAGATTAACATTCTGACAAAGTTTCATTAAGATATGGTCATAAATGTGGCCTCAGGAGTGTTAACTAGCTTTTCTTTGATTTGACCCAGTGACCTAGTTTTTAACCCCACATGACCCAGATTCGAACCTGACATAAAGATCATCAAGATTAACATTTTGACTAAGTTTCATGAAGATACAGTCATAAATGTGGCCTCTAGAGTGTTAACAAGATTTTTCCTTTGATTTTACCTAGTGACCTAGTTTTTGACCTCACCTGGCCTAGATTTGAATTTGACCTAAAGATCATCAAGATTAACATTCTGACCAAGTTCCATTAAGTTTTGTTTGTTTTTGGGTTTAACGCTGTTTTTCAACGGTATTTCAGTCATGTAACGGCGGACAGTTAACCTAACCAGTGTTCCTGGATTCTGTACCAGTACAAACCTGTTCTCCACAAGTAACTGCCAACTTCCCCACATAAATCAGAGGTGGAGGACTAATGATTTCAGACACAATGTCGTTTATCAAATAGTCACGGAGAACATACACCCAGCCCCAGGATCGAACTCACGACCCCGCAATCCATAGACCGACGCTCTACCTACTGAGCAAGTTCCATTAAGATATGGTCATAAATGTGGCCTCAGGAGTGTCAACTAGCTTTTCCTTTGATTTGACCCAGTGACGTAATTTTTGACCCCAAATGACCCAGATCCGAACATGATCTAAAGATCATCAAGATTGACATTCTGACTAAGTTTCACGAAGATACAGTCATAAATGTGATCTCTAGAGTGTTAACATGCTTTTCCTTTGATTTGACCTAGTGACTTTGATTTGACCTGGTGACCTAGTTTTTGAACCCATATGACCCAGACTTGAACTTGACCTAAAGATCATCAAGATTAACATTCTGACTAAGTTTCATAAAGATACAGTCATAAATGTGGCTTCTAGAGTGTTAACAAGCTTTTCCTTTGATTTTACCTAGTGACCTAGTTTTTCACCCTACCTGACCAAGATTTGAATCTGACCTATAGATCATCAAGATTAACATTCTGACCAAGATTCATTAAGATATGGTCATAAATGTGGCCTCTGGAGTGTTAACAAGTTTTTCCTTTGATTTGACCTGGTGACCTAGTTTTTGAACCCACATGACACAGACTTGAACTTGACCTAAAGATCATCAAGATTAACATTCTGACTAAGTTTCATAAAGATACAGTCATAAATGTGGCTTCTAGAGTATTAACAAGTTTTTCCTTTGATTTGACCTAGTGACCTAGTTTTTCACCCTACCCGACCAAGATTTGAATCTGACCTATAGATCATCAAGATTAACATTCTGACCAAGATTCATTAAGATATGGTCATAAATGTGGCCTCTACAATGTTAGCAAGTTTTTCCTTTGATTTGACCTGGTGACCTAGTTTTTGACCCCAGATGACCCAATAGCGAACTCGTCCAAGATTTTATTGAAGGTAACATTCTGACCAACTTTTATGAAGATTGGGCCAAAACTGTGACCTCTAGAGTGTTAACAAGCTTTTCCTTTGATTTAACCTGGTGACCTAGTTTTTGATCCCAGATGGCCCAATATCAAACTCGTCCAAGATTTTATTAAGGGTAACATTCTGACCAAGTTTCATTAAGATTAGGCCAACTATCTACTCCGTAAGCCACATCACCCTATAAAGTTTGAAAGTTCAAGGTCAAATGGTTCTCCAGATATTGATCGGAAGTGGTGATGAACAGACAGACAGACAGATGGACAGGCAAAAAACAATGTTTCCCCCAGTGTCTGGTTTTAAACTAGTCCAAGTCTGTGTCTTCTTTGACAGAGAAAATTCATTTTACATGCTTTACAATAAAGATAAGGGAGACAACTTACCAGTTTTGACACTAGCTACATATACAGGGTTGTCTCCACTGACAGTCAACCCATACCCTTTTTCATCTTTCTGAATAATGGCAGTCCTCTGTAGCAGCAATGGTGCATCTAAAATTTCAGTGCATACATGAATAATAAATCTCAAGAGTCTGGAAGAAAATTAAACTTACAGACTTCAATTTGTAACACTATACTTTTTCTTATAAAATATTGTTTAACAACTAGGGCTGAAATGAGTACAAATTTTGTATCTTGTGCGGTGGGTATGCATACGACAATAACCAGGTTGGGCTTAATCGGTCTCAAGTCTTCAACAGTCCCCTAAGACTTTAGTACTGAGTCTGATAAATTAATCATCAAAGTACCAAACTGAGGACAACTAAGTACAACTTGACCATTCAGATAACACATCTAGGTAAATGAGATTGACCGCAAGAACTTACTAGGGCTGTCAGTCTGTTCATCTTTCTTTGGTGACTGGTCATCTGTACTCTTCACACTGCCAAGGCTGCCCAGCCTGAAATATACGTGTTATAATACCACTTTAATTGTTTAGTGTTTGAGCACTTTAAAATTCCAACCTGATTGCAATTAAATAAGTAAACTTATTATTAAGTCACACAGTCTTTTAATGAGAAAAAAGCAAACAAGATGCCTAACGCGAATGCACGAGTCCGATTTCTGTAACAGAGGAAATATGCGACTAAACCTAAAACACTGTACCAATTAATATAAACTTCTAATCACTTCATTTTTGCAAGCTGTATGTATCCATTCCATAGACCTTGGCAGAATTTAAGTGTTTAAATTTAGTATTATAGTTTTTAAAAGACTGGAATATTAAAATATGATGATCTTCAAGATGATGATGGCAAAGATGATGACATTCAGGATTATGATGTTGATGGTGGTGATCATGATGTTGATGATGATAGTGGTAATGATTATGTTGATGATGATGGTGATGATGGTGGTAGTGATGATCATGGTGTTGGTGATGATGATAGTTTCAGTGATTATGTTGATGATGATGGTGGCAGTGGTGATGTTGATGATGAATGATGATGGTAGTAAATAATGATATTAATAAATAATAATAACTGATGGCGTTAGTGATGATAATCATGATGATATCGATCAATTAAATTGTTCACTGATATTATTTTACAGCATAGCATATCTGCACTGTAAGTGCTTGTGACTCATGTTTTAATTATAGAAATTACTCATTCTACATACACTACAGTACTAGTATTTAGGTCAATATACATATCTATATACATACATAAAATGAGCCGTGCCATGGGAAAACCAACATAGTGGCTTTGCGACCAGCATGGATCAAGACCAGCCTGCGCATCCGCGCAGTCTGGTCAGGATCCATGCTGTTCGCTAACGGTTTCTCTAATTGCAGTAGGCTTTAAAAGCGAACAGCATGGAGCCTGACCAGACTGCGCGGATGCGCAGGCTGGTCTGGATCCATGCTGGTCGCAAAGCCACTATGTTGGTTTTCCCATGGCACGGCTCAAATGTACATGTTCATTACAAGTAGGTTATTACTCAGTTCTCATATTAACAAAATCTGCTGTATTGATAGACACACCAATAGTTCCACGTTGGCACGACAAGACTGTCTGACTCACTGACAAAGTAACACATTCTGTCTGCTGCTTGATTAAAATATTATTGGAAATGAGATCATGTTTTCATTTTGTATCATAAAAAAAAAATATGGATAGCCAATAGTATATATGCATAATTTTAGTTAAAGATATTTTAACAATCTATCTTGAATAATTGAAGGCTATAAATCTAAACTATCTTCAATAGCAGCTTGTAAGTATACTAATGATATAAATTATTCTGAAATTATTTTCACCCTTAATTTTTTTGCCTTGGTACAAAGCAGCAAAACATAACAATCTATGTACAATAAATAAGACACTATGTCTTAGTATAAATAACCTGTACCTTGCTTTACCTCATGCTAAGTAAAATAATTTAGAATTCTTTAAGAAGGGTGGAGTAGTGGAGGGGGGCATTAATCTTTCCTGCCAATGTTACTGGTGTGTAAATCAACATCTACACATCAAGGGTGATAATCTGACCAGTTAAACCCTTTCCACGCTGGACACGATTGGTTTGGCCTTTGCGACCAGTGTAGATCATGATCAGTCTGCACATCCATGCAGTCTGATCATGATCTGCACTGTTTGCTATTCAGCCAGTATCTTTTTGATAAGCACCCCTTTTAACAGTAAATGGTACTGTCCAAATCAGAAGATAAACAAGTTAATTAGAGAAATTTAGCATGGTAAGGATTAAACCAATTCCACCTAAAATATTTTAAGACATACAACACCAATGATATTCTTAACATCTGCGGGATCGCAACAGAACAGAACATAAAATGTCGCAAACTGCTTCCTGTGACTGTACTATCATTTAATGTTACAGCAATATATCATTTAATGTTACAGCAAATATTTTAATATATTAGTGTGCAAACATTTGGATGGCAGAAACTGAATTATAAATAGCCTAATTTGCATAAATTGTGACTGACAAAGTTATGCAGATGGGCTTTAATAAAACAAAGTTTTTGCTCTAGTTAACACTGCAAATTAACGTAACTTAAATAAGTAAACAATGAAATAATACTTGTGTCTCCAAATAACTTTTATCAATAGCAATATCAACATATTTGATCTTTAACAATAAAACAAAATAATTGTACACAGTCACTGTTTTATAAGGGGAAAAACTAGTCATTGTTTTATAAGGAAAAAAAAAACTATTTCTTTATAATAATATTCAAAACATTAATGCCTTAATTTCCAAACTATTAAGTCCCATTCATCATAAACCCTGTTCTGTATATTACATAAATATGGTTAACTGATGTGCAAATAAAAGATGATGTTCAAATGAAAGTACACAATTAAATACATCTGTCTTTGCAGCAATATTAATGCAAAATGACTTTGCAGTTTCATTAAAAAAGTCTTTAAAAATGTCTTCATCCTTGTTGTCATTTCAAGTTAATGAGACTGCACTGCAAGTGGAGACAAAAGACATAAAAAATTTGTCAACAATAAGCATGTTATATGATCACACATTAATGATCACACCCAAGTTATCTAAATTTTTGCTCTGATTGATATAATTCAATGTCTTGATGTTTCAGCTCATTTTTTTATATTCTGAAAGTGACAGGCATTTTTAAATTTATACTAAGTGTTACCAAAGTTATTTTACAAATATATTTAAGTTTCAGAATCTATTCACAAAGGGACTGATGCTATTAAACTTTATACTCTCAAAGTTACAGATGTTATTAAACTGCACTCTCAAAGTGACCTATAAGATGTTATTTAACTTTGTACTCTCAAAGTAACTAAAATTATTAAAGTTTCTATTCCGGAAGTAACTTGTAACCTGTAATGTTATTAAAATTTGAACACTCAAAGTGACATAAGTTATTAAAGTTTCTATTCTCGAAGTAACTGATGTTGTAATACTTTGTACTCTCAAATTGACTTATGTTTTTAAAGTTTCTATTCTCAAGTGACTGAGGTTATTAAACCTTTTACTCTCAAAGCGACTTTAATAATGTTATTAAAGTTTCTATTCTCAAAGTGGTTGGTGTTACAAATTTAACTTTGTATTCTCAAAGTGACTGATGCTATTAAACTTTGTTGTTTGTTTGTTTTGGTTTAAGGTCTATTTACCAGTACTTCAGTTATGCAATGGCGGGCAGTGAACCTAACCACTGTGTGCCAGGAATCTGTGCACCAGTACAAACCTGTTCTCTGCAAGTAACTGCCAACTTCTCAACATGAATCAACGGTGGTGGACAAATGATTTCAGACACAATGACTTTATCAAATTGTCACAGAGAGCATAAAAAAATTATAACTCTCCTGTGAATCAAACCAAAGACCCCACAATACCTAGATCTGTGTTCTCCCCATTAAGGCAGTAATTTTGTAACTAACTGCTTCATCACATTCTATAAAGCATATAGGGCTGCATTATCAGTTTCATTATGAAAAGTTTGATAAACATCTGTTGTCAATTACTGGTTTGACTGACAACTTGTGTCAATTTCAATAATACTCAAGATCAGCTATTTCTGTTGTTTCAATGGACAAAGTCCCGTCTCCTCCAGTGCCTGTATCAGTAACTGACAGGTAGAAAACCAGAACATCTGAGTTTATTGAACCTGGTAAAAACACACAGACTATAGATACTACCAAAAAAACTTACGTAACATAAATCATGAAAGAAGTTTTTCATAGAGGAATGATAAAGACAGACTGCTCACCTTCGATTTCTCAGTAATGTGCCAGCATGTGATTGTGATATCTCCGCAAATTTATTACTTATACTTTCCATAATAGGATTCTCTCTCGGAGAAAAGTTAAATATATCCATTGAGCGCCACTTCTTCAGAGGCATAACTCCTTCTCGTTATTCCTTCAACACAAAACAAAAATACGAATACACTTAATAACACTCCTCCCCCTTTCACTTTTTTCCCCTCCAGAAACACTTAAAACACTTTTTCACAAATTAAATTTAAGACACACACAAAAAAAATCTCCTGTTTCAATACTACCACTATTTCTTATTTTATTCTATGATTTTGACACACTAACACAAATGTATTCAATACTTTACACAGCTTATTAAATTTTCTTCGCTTCTAATATTCTAATATTTGATCTTAGAGCGAAAACAACACTGTCTACATTATTAATTCAAAATGCAACACCAATGTACAACACACAAAAAACGCACCACAGTATCCTGGTTCAAGAGTATGAAAATTATTAAGTCACCTAAATACTAACAAAAACAGAGATTAAGACAAATGTCTATATATTCTGCACTATACTTAGCAAACAAGAGATGTCTACATTACAAAATACCTACTAGAAGGAACTGCTCACATAAATGACATGTTTTTGGCGAGAAACAAGCCAACCTGCTGGTATCAATGTTGTCGAAATTAAAAGATCTAGAGCAAATAACATAATAAATAATGTTACTTGCAGGAGTATATCGAAGTTTATGCCAGAGCAAACAGAAACAGAAAATATACATTCTGTACAAGTTTGTGACAGTAAACAAGTTTTCATTTTTTCCAAAAAGCAGAGATTAATGACAATAGGAGACATCCAAAAGACTAGACACGTGTCCTGCTACGTTTTCTTAAGACAATAAAATCAGAATGTCTTGCTATATTTCTGGCGTTCTTTGCACATGGTTATTTTGGAATACCAATATGTACAATTTTCAGACGAAAACAAAAATTGGTGTAAAATTTTTGAACCCTCGACGACGTGTGATCATGACCTATGATATAAAGGTCTGTCTTGCAAAGCACATGTCACCTTGTTAAAAGTGAATGTTTATGCCAAGTTATTTGAGTATACATCCATGTATAACGGAGATCGATACAGATTGGACAATAAAAATGACATAAATCTTTGACCTAGCTCTTAGTGTGACCTTGACCTTTGAAAAAGCAGTCTAGCTAGCAATAAATTGGGGCGCACTCCATGCATTACATTTAGCACTGAATTGGACACTATTAGACACTGCCCAGATTTGTATTACAGTTTTCAAGTAGTATTTTCTGTTATATTCCCAGCAATGAATAGGTCATACAAAAACTTACACTAAGGTAAGTGACCAACTATGACCTTCACCTTCAAGCTGGTGATCACATGGTTCTATGCTGCAATACATTTCTACTTTTACTTCTACCTCTACTTTTACCACATAATGGCCACCATCAGCAAGTTGATTATACTGCCATTTTCTTATATTAAATGATGGTCAAACATATTTACTAAATGGAAGCACATAATTCAAGACAAATTTCTAGATCTGACATGATATTTTCTAAACAATGTATCTCAAACAAAAACAGGGTCACACAACAATATATTGCCTCCTACCCCACTGTAAGGCACCAATATCATTCCGAAAGGAAACTTACCACAGGCTTCTTGCATTGCTAAGAATATTAAACAATTAAAGAAACATCCCAGGTAAACAAGACAATGACGTTACCTGGAATGATAATGTTAACGTCAGTGATACTGTCATGTTGAACAGAGAAACAAATAATTTCCCCGAAGTAAACAACCAGTCAGTACATTTCTAGACATTCCCTACAGATTATACTGGCTACCAGGTAGAAGTTCTAAGCAACATGAACACTGATCCACCTTTCCAATCGTTCAAAAGAATCCAGGTGGGTAGTCTGTATTCAGTCCCTGTTTTTGTTTACAGGAGATAACTCCTGAGGCAATTCAAATTTTGTATAATTATGTCCCTTTTCTTCTCAAAACACTAGATAATCAGAGCCAAGAAAGATTGATCAGAATAAATAAGCGAAATTATTATGAAATTGTGCCTTGCATGGGCATGGTTTCTTAACCTCTTCACGTCCTTTTCACATTCTCGCATACCAGATGTTTACCATGGTTTGTCTCGGGTACCATGTCGAACATCTGATGAATGAGAATGTTCTTACTGTATTAACTGGGCTGGCACAGGCGAAGAAATTAATGAAACAAAGACCTGGCAGTATTAAAATATACTGGTGATTATCATTTTAAGGTAAACTGCAATCAAAACTAAAGTTTCATTTCGATTGCAATAGAAGTTCCGATAAACATCCTTAACGTACAGTTTACATATATCAAGCCTCAATTTCCTCTCTAACAAGAAATTTTAACATACTATACTGACTTGACTGAGTCAACAATACAGCCACTTGAAATGAGCTCTATCGCACGAGGTTATTTATAACACTATTTATCCTACAAGAAATTGTCAATAACTAATCCGATCAACATTTGATATGACAATCAAAAGAAAGTTGTCACAAAATTTCCATATGTAAATGAAGCAACCAGGACACATTAACAAATTTTATCCAAATCCTGTCATCAAACGTTTATTCACAAGCATTTCAAAATATGCTCTTGCGATGAGCTTCACTGATTCTTACACATAACAATTAAGCAGTACACATCAACAAACATGCACATAATTTATAACAAACATTTCAATCAAACGAATGACTGAACTGGAACATGGTACAGTGACTCCGCAAAAACAAAACTTCATGTACCAGTCTCCAAACAGGGGGCGCACTCTAGATAATAGGTAGACACTTTCTAAATGGACCAAAACTGAAAATAGACTCCTAGCCAATTACTGCTCATAATATATCAACCTAAATTAATTAGGAAACTGCAGCCAAACTGATACAGCATATCACCGATAAGGAAATTGCATGTATCATACACTACGTTACATTAATAACATCAGACACTCTATTTATAGAAATACTTATGTCAGGAAGAGGTTAACGATTCATCAAAAACAATTGTAACACTGGACCTACCAGCCATTTTCAAAAGTTTGTTTTCATGAAAAATGAAAGGAAACCATTTGATTCACACTGATGTTTTCATCAAGTACATAGTATTATTGGTAAGTCATGTATATTAACAACTTAATTCTCTATGCGAATTTGTCTTTTGTTTATAACAGTATCGCAGACATTGACCTTTGGCATATCATTAAAACTCCATCATTACTATGTATCCAAGTAGCCAGTGAGTATAACAAACTATGTCAACTTTAATGACAATCATAAATGACTGAATACAACAATATAATTTCCTGTATCACAAATCCACCATTTTTCGCAACTAGAATTTCATTTTTAGCACTTCTCTCTAGATTATTCTTTGTAGTTCTAAAAATTGTATTCCAACTTCGATTTTGTTCCGAACAGTTTAATCACAATACACTGATAAATGTCCACACATTTCCCTTTCAATAAGTTGATAGACTGTGTATTTATTTGACATCCTTTCCCTGCAAGATAACTACCACTTAAACTGAACGGATAAGGTTGTAACGCAGTCTACAGCCTAAAGGGGAAAAGACTCATTTAAGTTGTGACCTTATAATGTATTAATGTTTCTGTTTAAATACATTTTTGTAGTATGTGTAAACATTAGCTTGATTAACTCCCAATACATTAAGTCACATCTTAAGATATTACCACTTTTCATATATGCCAAAAAAAAACTTTTATCGATATCATTATCTAAGCTCTGCATCAATATATTGAAACATAAAAATCCATATTTTTACTTTAAAGAAGAGGGCCATGATGGCCCTAGTTCGCTCACCAGATTTTCACAGCACAATGCTATGCTTTTTTAACAAATTATCATGATTCAATTATTTCAGTAGTGGGTCACCCTAGATCTAAGCAATCCAGTAAAATTCAACTGCAAAAAAGATGGGTTTTCTAAGTCCAACCTATAAATACATGCATCACTGTAAAGGCCCAGTAAATTGTGGCCATGTGACAGACATCCCTGATAAAGTTCACCCAAGGAACATTTCTGTAAATTAAGTAATATATTGTAATCTGGACAGCAATTTCAAACAGGCTCCAAAGCACAGTCAAATAGAACCATTTGAAAACAAATCAAATGTGAAATGTTCACAATGGTTCTATGATAAAACCTAAGAATGACCTAGTTCTTTTACCCCACTTTTCAAAACTAGGTCATAAAGTTTTTAACCTGCATACAAACATTCTGACAAAAATTTATGAAGATCAAATAGAATTTGTGGCCTCCAAAAATTAAAAACATTTTTCTATGATTTTAACCTCTGATGACCCAGTAACAAATCGACAAGATATTTTTTTGAGAGTAACATTTCACCAAGTTTCATCAAAATTGGGCCAAACTGTTGAAGGCAGACAACAACAAGGAAGACAACAGACACTGGGCGATCACAACAGCTCATCTTGAGCACTTTGTACTCAGTTTAGCTAAAAACAATAATTAATTCTGCTGATTTGGCTAAGTGGTTTTTTTTTGGAGACGTATGATCTTAATTAATTTAGGTTTTGAACATTGCTTAATCATGTTGGAACATGTAGAAATAATGAATGCTCAAAAATGTGCAAAACTATTGCATCCAAACCTCACCAACTTTTATCTGTTCACACACACACACACACAACACCTTCAATAAACATTTATTTTTGGAACAGTCCAACATTATGTGAACAAAAGAAACTTTCCATACAGCACACATCTACATTAATATCTCATTAATTACATTAATTACTAGACTATTATTAAACATTTCTAACATGTTTGTTCATTAACATAAACACACACACACAGTCTATATTTTGCACTACATAGCTACAAAAACACCAGGATAATTACTTGGCATTCTGGAACACTAAAGTTAAAACACCTCAGTAACTGACATAGAACTGCACACATTTTTCTATCCTAAAATCTTTCAAGGCCATTAAAAACACTAGTTTATTCTTCTGTCACCATAGTTATAATTTACACTTTAAATTGAACTTATTCCAAATAATCAGGTAAACTTTTAATCCATATTCAAGCACTTTAAATCACTGAATCTTTCAATCTCCTACAGACACTTCACTAGTAAGATCCCTACATAAACACATGTTCACATATCAAATTTCACCATTTTCCCTTTTACTGCTGCTTCCCAGCTTCAGACTTTCAGAGAAGGAACTAAAGTCACAGTCATGGGAACCAGCTTTTGAGATGATAAATGATTTACCCTCTGTGAACTGAAAAATGATGATGATTATTATAATCATTTTAATGAGAATTGTTACAATGACGAATGTTATGATTGTTTCAATGATGAGTAATTAAAATGACAATCATAATTATATATCGACTGTATTGATGATTATTACACTGAAAAAATAATAATTAGACTCAGAGATCACATTTTGTTAAGAAAAAATTTTCTATGTTTAGACTGGCATGTTCTGAAGCAGTAAATGACAGCTATGTACAAAGAACCATAAATTAAATAGATATAACCACATTTAGTAAAAGAAGGGAGACAACTGCTAAAATATTGTTGAAAATTTCCCACAGAGTTGCTTTAGCAGTGGCAGTATCAGACATGCACAAATTGAAATTTAAAAAAATGTTGCCATGTTATTCATCTCCTCTAAATAACAGGAGAAATCGGAATATTTACATTCCAACCATTTAAATATGATACTGTCATGGATATTCACAAGAGCAGACAAACTGTGCCAGAAATACATTTAAATGATGTCATTTGATTTTGCCTTCCATGTTTCTTGAAATTTTAATTACTGTATAATTAAATAAATAACACTTGCACCAGTGGGTGGAGCAATATGCACCCAAAGTCAGCTGTAAAGCTGATGGTATTGTCTAAAACACTTAAGGGATTCAGTATCTGGAGTGAAGGATTTTCCATCTGACCACTTAAGTCTGTCAGTGACCATGACCTTTGACTAAGAAACCTGAAAATGGTGAAGTGCTTCACGGTGCCACTGACCTATGACCCAGTATTTTAAAATTCTGCAGGAGTCATTTCTTGCCCAGGGGCAAGCCAAGTTTGAGGATCATAGGTCAAAATATTTTCAAAACATTTGAGCTGGAAAGGCTTTTATAATTACTGTCCCTTTGACCCACTGCAAAGTATATATTTTTCATAGCCTCAACTATGAGTATGACATCAATCATTTTAGTACAAAAAAATTGACTTGTTATTAAAACTTTACACACGCATTACCTCTAATAATTGTAATTGCTAAAGTGGTTGGAATATGTAGAAGACAGCCAAATTAAAACCCTATTTAATAACTTGGACAAACTTCATTTTTGAAAAGTAGCAAATTTAAAAGATGATACTATATCAAATATTCATATTAAAAGTATGTCAAGTAAACATAAATTTGTACCATTTGAGTTTGTACTTGCCAAAAATTTCCTGACAACACACATCCCTGGACCCCGCCAGAAACTGAGCCCTCCACTCACCCTCTTAACTAAAATTCTGAAACCAGTCGCTAATAGATGTGACATGTACTGTTCTTTCAAACTTACCTAACACTATATGAGCCGTGCCACGAGAAAACCAACATAATGGCTTTGCGACCAGCATGGATCCAGACCAGCCTGAGCATCCGCGCAGTCTGGTCAGGATACATGCTGTTCTCTTTCAAAGCCTATTGCTATTAGAGAAACTGTTAGCGAACAGCATGGATCCTGACCAGACTGTGCAGATGCGCAGGCTGGTCTGGATCCATGCTGGTCGCAAAGCCACTATGTTGGTTTTCCCATGGCACGGCTCAATTATAAAGTTCTATAATGTCTGCTTACCAGGGTTCTAGCCAGAAAATTTGGAAGGCATGTTGCAAGAAAAATTTGACAAAAAGCATTCAGGAAACATAAATTCTTGGAAAGGTAGAAGAGTCAAGGCCAGGGTCTTCATATGGGTTGAAGGACAATTTTTTCTTTAAGTAATTGAAATTCACTAATTGCCCCTTCCTATTAGGACAATGTTTTGATCAAGTTTTATACTTTATACTTTTGCACTGTGCATAAATACTGGTGCAGAATTTCTGTTGAAGCGAACTGAAATGTAATTTAAGAAGTTTTTTACTCTTTTTTCAATGTTTTAAGAAACACAAATTGTGATGTCTTTTTAGCTTCAGGAGAAATGGTGGGGGACAGGTCTTGTTAGTGTTAGGAAGAGTAATGAATAAAACTATCGGGAAATAGCACCAAAATAAACATTTAAGATTTCATTTTAAAATATGGTTGAAACTCAGTATCTCAATTTCAAGATTTTAAATTAGATACCGTTACCTCTGATTTTTTGTTGACAAATTGTGGATTAATTGCTATTCAGTTCATCAATATTTCAGTTTTAACATACACTATTTCAAAAATACAAACAAGAGTGCCAGACTGTCACAAAACACGCCCATCATCGAACTTGGCATTATTCAAGGGGCTTATTACAAGAGTGCCTGGAGCTATTTGGCTGCTTATCGATCTTGGCCGAGATATTATGCCCGCAAACTTTGTCAGCAAGTTTGGTGAAGATCGGATGAAAACTGTTCGACTAAAGAGCAGACAAGCCTAAAATTGCAGTTTTTTGAGTAATTCAAGGGCCATAATCCAAGAATGCCTGGGGAGATTTGGTTGGTTATCGAACTTGGCTGAGATGTCATGCCCACAAACATTGTCAGCAAGTTTGGTGATTATTTGAGCTGAGAGCTGAAACCACTGAAAATTTCACCGGGGGTCAAGAGAGTGGTGTTAGGCCCACTTGCAGGTCCAAGGCAGAGCCCTAGTGGGGTTACAGGGGGCAAAGCCCCCTTAAGCTCATGGATTTTAAGCATTTTAAGAGCCTCAGATTGCATGAAAACTTATGTTGCCCAGACTTAAGAATCAAAACAAATCTCTTATCTCATTTCACTGGACTCGGTGCTTTTAGCTCAAATTCCTCATTTCCAGCTTGTCAATTTTGATCCATGTACATGTAGTTTTACAGGTCCATTTCTTTTTCGTTTTCCTATTATTACTTTACCAGGATAAATTGACGTGCATTTGCCTTCGCAATACGAATGGTCTTCTTAGCAAATCTACAACCCAAAATTGCCGAAATTCCATGGGTCCGCGGAAGATTCTCATCCCTGGCTCATCTGATTTTTTTGTCTCGTATAATAGAAATACTGTCATACCCATGATTTTCTAAGTCCAAAAGGGGCCATAATTCTTGCAAAAAAGCAATGTAGAGTTATGGTACTTGCTGTGCAGAGTCAGCTTTTGATGGCGAATAACTGCTCCAAGTTTTAACGCAATAGCTTTGACCATTAAGGAGAAAAGTTGACCTAAACGCAAAACGTAAGCAAGAAATCTGATATTTTCCAAGTCCGAAAGGGGCCATAATTCTTGCAAAAAGCAGGATGGAGTTATGTTTCTTGCTGTACAGCTTTTGATGGTGAACAAGTGTTGCAAGTTTTAAAGCAATAGCTTTGATAGTTTAGGGGAAAAGCTGACCTAAACATAAAACTTAACCAGGCAATGCCGACGCCAATCAAGTGATGACAATAACTTATCATTTTTTTTTTCAAAGAATCAGATGAGCTAAAAATGGTGGGGACAATTGTCCCCTTGGTATGAAAAGTGTGGGGACATTTTCAAAATCTTGGGGACAACAACTTTTGACCATATGTCATTGAAATAAATCAGTAACATCACTACAACTGAAGTCTTTATTGTAGTCCAATCATTGGTATCTTTAAATCAACCCTCCTGAAATTTGGAGTCACTTTTCTTTTTGGCTTCTTATGTATTTTCTACACCCTTTGTGGTTTGATTTTGTGATGTATTTTCAGTTTTGGAGACAATAAGGCAGTCAACAGACTCATTTTCAATTTCACCTGCTGAGACAGTGGGTGGAGTTTTCTTGTCTGTTGATACAGAAACATAGCTTAAAATTGTTCATTGTTTCTTCGCTGGTGGGTCAAAGTGACATTTTTGCAGGAAACTCTTCTATTCGGATGCGGAAGAAATATATGAACGATTCGTACTTGGTTCCGGTCTTCCCACCTTCAAATTCATCCCCAAAATTTTCGTAATGCAACAACTGACGTTTCTAGACGAATTTTAGCGTGACAATCTTTACGTGAGATCCTCGCGATATCGCGGCCTTGGCAGAACACTACAAATCTATTAAAAAGAATTCGATCTGGTAAAATATTATCCAGTCCTGTAAAAAAATCATGTTTACCAGACCGACTGTGGTCTTTCATGAACACTGTATTATGGGTCAGTTGGACCAGCCTGGTACAAACAGGCTATCTCTCTGACCTGCTAAGAGATTTGATTATTCATAATAGCAGATAAAATCAATTTTGTACCGCTTAAAAATTCAAGAATCAAGTGACTATAAGATTAGAAATAATGTTTATTTCCTTACTTTGTCAAATACTTTAATGGCAATTTATAATACTGCACATGGCTCGCATTACAGTTGGTAGCACAATCGATAAAAATGCGTGGCAGAACTGGTGCACCACCACCCAACGGTGAATGCCGAACCCTGGCCTCACGATATAGCCGATAGTTAATGTTTATTGCTATAAGGTTTCTTGGAAATGTTCATATATACATGAGCAACAAACGAGGTTACAATAACATAATAATGACATTCATGGCCAAATCAAACAGGAAGTGAAACATGACAGCAGGTAAACAGGAACTCACCTTTCCGAGAGTGGCATCTCTGCATGGACAACTACAACTGTACTTCGGTATTTTCACTAAGACAGCTGTTATGCACTACTCATTACACTTCAGTCAACAGAACCGCTGTTCTTGCATATTATTCTCGGAAAAATTTCACAGGTCAAATTTATTATTTACAGAGTCAAATACAAGTTTAGGTTAAGAAATAGCAGCCTGATAATATTCAATCTGATTTATTAACTTCTTATCTTTCCATTTTATTTACGTCAGGGTTGCATTTTAACAGGGTATTTACTCAGTCCGTGCTATTTACATTTTACTTCGGGCTTCTTCGTTTAGACAAATCTCAGACATATTTGACCGAACAACGTCTCCAAATCTAAAAGTAAACGTCAATTATCAATTCATCAATTTTGAAGTTATAGCATTTGTTACATAATTTTTAAAATTATGTCACCGTTTTTTTTTAATAACCTTTCTTACTTTTATTATTAAACAGTGACATCGGATAGAAATTGCTAAAATAAACCGGTATTATTTTGCGGAGTAATAGCACACTGACATGTACTACTTTCTGAGTACCGAGGATACGGGTACGCGGTTAGTGATTGGATAAAAAAGATGATATGTCGAAAACGAAAATGATAAGCCTAAGTTTTATCACTACAGCATGGTAGAGTGTTAAGGATAGCGATAACATGATAGTATGGTAGCAATTATTAAGCGATGGACGATGGTAGGACATGAACAAAACAGAATTCCATAAAAATCAACATATTGAATTACTAAAACTCTGCTTTTATTACTAATGGAGACATTCGTAGAGAGGGCTACTTTTAAGACGCCCATACAGAAACGGAGGCCCCAGGTTCCATTCCATCGCTATCCTACCATTATTGTTATCCTACCATCCCACTATCCTGCAATTGGCTACCAGGGCCTGGGTATTCTATCGCTGTACCCAACTACACGCCGTGGGAAGATGCACACATTCCTCTACATCTCTATGCTACATGCTTCTGTCAGCTAGTTAGTATGCCGCTAGACTATACTGTATTCAAGTTAACTCTCTGTGAGATAGTTGCTGATCAGTTCTTCACAAATCTAATTTGAGGGGATGTTTGATTTCTTAAGACTATTTTTCTTTCCTGACGCACTTTTGTGCTGGTTTTGCAAATTCAGTTTCTTATTTACATGTAGTTTTATAGCAGTTTTTAGGCCATTGGTCAGGATCAGCAGCAGAACACAATGTGGGAAGACATCAAGCAATTAAATCCTCCTCAACATCCTTGATGCCTGCGTCCCATCCAAGATGACCAGTTCCAGATTTAGTCAGCCTTGGATCAACAGAGAGGTCAAACAACTGAGTCGCAGGGAAAAGAGATCATTCGCTAAAGCCAGAAAATCAAGGAAGCTAAAAGACATAAAGCGCTATGAACAACTTAAGAAGCTCTCCAAAGAATCCTGTAAGTCTGCTTACAATGACTACATGACCAACATCATCAGTCCTGACTCTACTTCAAATCCGAAACGTTTCTAGTGGTTTATTAAAAGTAAAAAAAAGAAACATCGACAACCACGGTGTAGCACCCGTAAAGGCGAAGACCGGCATCACATATTCAGGCAGCGCAACCAAGGCCAACATCCTCAAAGAGCAGTTTTCCTCCGTCTTCAATAAAGATGAAGACGCGGCAACCATCCCTGACATGGGACAAAGCCCTCACCCACCAGTGGACTACATAACCGTCACCGAGGAACAGCTTCAAGAGGGATGTGCTGGCAGTCAGCCTCCGATAGTGCACCGTGGACGTTTTTTAATTGCACTGTATATAGAAGTTTGTTTTGTTTTTTTTGTTTTTTTTTAAACCACATTATACAGACTTTTCTTGCACCGCCATGCGCTTGTACGAGGATACGCCAGTAGGTGTCAGTACAATACTGAAAGAAGAAGAACCCTACTATCAGGCGATGGACGATGGTAGGATATGAACAAAACAATCTACATGAATTTCCACAAACATCCATCAGCGGGCTCAACCAAACCGAGCCTGCCACATTTTCATTTTTTTCATTGTTGAACGACCTGTGGAGTTTACACTTTTTCAATATTATTTATAAATTATGAATTGTAAAGGTCTTTGAGGGTGACAATTTGTACAATTTAAAAAAGGGACATAATTTTTACAGAATTTTAGCCTGGAAACGTTGCTTTTATCAAGGACTTCAAGCCTATCTGCTGAATCCTGAAGGATTAGTTGGTCACATAGTCATGTAGAACGAGGGTACCAACGAATCCAGAGGGTTTCTGCAGATTTTATTACACAAACATGCATGAACGCTATTCTAGCGTAAAAATGTAAAAAGATAAAAAATGAATACGCTATCCATCAACGTCATTAAATAAACACGACGTCATTTCCTTCTGACTTACCCGTTATGGGTCGTATCAATACGTTAACGCTTTCCCACGGAATGCACTTTTGTTAAAAGGCGTGTTACCAGCGCGTGAGCGTTGGCATCACGTTACCTGTACTATCCTGTTAAAACGCACGTACCCTACCCTGAAAACGACAAACCGCAGTTTTATGTTAGAATGGGTCTTTAAAACCTACAATTAGAAAAACATGTGCGTGAACGTCATCAATAATTATGAAATGCGCGGGAATGTCAACGCTGTTTGATCAACTGGACACCATTTGCTTTTGAATTGTGCTTTACCACAGATGTCCATATGTAGAAAGGTAAATTTCAGCGCATCGGCACAAGAATCTCTCTTAACACACGTTGATCACAGCTCTGTAGTTTTATGCTAGAATGTCTAAAATTTCAAGTTACGCTGGAAAGAAAATGATAACAAAACAAACAAGAAATATCTTTAAAAATGATGGTCGGCGAATTGTAATAAGGAAAGAAGTTTAAGAATTTTTCATCTAACATTCATCTTTCATCTAACATTTTTCAAATTGCAAAACTAAACACCGCACTTTAACAATTTAAATGGTTCTCTTTTAATTTTTCGCAAAGGTTTCGTAGGGTTGCAATTTTGTTTCGTTTATCCTTAGACGAATAATTACAGCAGTAGTTTGATGAAGATTCATGAAGCGGTTCATGAGAAGATGTCATTAAACGTGTTTATATTTTTAGCTAAATTGGTCCCTATCCCCATTTGTAACAAAATAGCAGGAGACCTTACGATATTGTTACACATCGAGTTTGATAAAAATCCATTACATTTTAGTGGTTAATGCGAAGAAAGGCATATTTACTTTTAGCTATAGTGGTCCCTAATAGGGCCCAAGTTCCTATATAAATAAATTTGGAAGATGACCTTATAATGATGCTCCAGACCAAGTATGACAAAGATCCACCAAGCTGTTCATGAGACGTTGTATAAAGGCATTTCTAGTTTTAGGTCTAGCAGCCCCTACAAGGGATCAAATGTCCCAGCTGAACAAAGTTGGCTGCGGGCCTAATAAAGATGCTAAAAAACAAGTTTGATTAGAATACATGAGAAAAAATCAATTAAAGGATTTTTTTATTTATTATTTTTATTTATTTCTAAATTAGGCCATCTGATCCCGCTTTAACAAATGCTTATTCGCTATTCATGAATCTTTGGACAATGACGTCACACCTATAAAAAAGTGAAGGTCAAGCAAAGCATACAATTGTAATTATTTCAATATTTCTGTTTCATAAGCAAAGTTTGACCGTAGTCATATCACATAGATAAACTGTATGCAGCGTACCTTCATTTCAGTGTAATGAAATTCAGTCATTATATAGTATATATATAATAAAACAGATTTCAACTGAGTTCAATATTTGCATACCATACTAAAGAAAAATATTCATATATTATACTAATAAATCAGTTAAATAATTTAAAACAAATATATCAAAGCAAACAAATACTCATTTTAATATGCAATCTGAATAAGTCACAAAAGCAAGAAACCTTTTCATATACAGACGACAATTGTAACAAGGAAAATCTTTTAAAAAGCACTTCTCTACATAAAAGACTCTTATCACACCCTTATTCATGTGATACGCAGACCGTATTCAGCTCTTTCTTTAATTTGATATATGTTGGTATTTGAACAGGTTTTTATCATATTTATTAAACTTACTTATCATTTTGAGATATATCAATATTCTTGATAAATATACTGAGCCAAAGTTAGCTTTAAAACTGTGAACAGCGTCGTTTAGTATAAACGCTTTGTCTACATTTCACTCAGCGTAGCACAATCAACAGAGTGAAAGAAATTGACACTCTCGTCCAATCAGGCAGAGTGTTGCATAAATCTTCCATTTTGATAAATTATCTATAATGCGTTATCAAGCAGTTTGATTTGCAAACTGAAGTCACGTGGCATAGGTAACGAAAACGAATTTAGACGGCGTTCGCCGAAAAAAGTAATATTCAAAAGAAAAAATAATATAACCATTTTCTAATAAAACATTTACATGTTAACTTCTGTATTTTTATAAATTTTCTAAAACACCACCCAGGGATATGATTCTCGCTGGTGGTGCGAGAGGTCCCGGGTTCAGATCCCGGAGGAGCCCCCATCGAATTTTTGCTACAACAAGTCAAAGAGCATAGCATTTTACGACGGCAGATCACAGATGCCTGCGGCAGGATTCGAACCCAGGTCGCTCGGCTGTTAGTCCAATGCTCTAACCACTGAGCCAAAGAGTCGATTCTCTGACGCAGTTGTCAGAGATACAGACTATACTTAAGTGACCAGAGTGTATTCTTTTGATTTTATATTAGTTACAATATTTCATGTATATTTTTTGTTCTAAAAGTATACTAAATCTAAGTGACTTTTAAGACATTTGCAAAACTGCAAATGGAGGTATAACTAGTTTGTTCAGAGTATATACTATCGCGGTACCTACTGAATTTAGAAACTATCGCGCTGAAGGCGGCCGGGCAGCTCACTCCGTAGATCATCGGAAGGGTATTCTGCCTGTATCATGTGATAATACAAAAACATACAAAGGGTAAAACATACAAACACCGAGGATAAAACAAAAAATATAAATGAATAAAACGGGTTACTGTCAGTGAAACAACACGTAAGCGTTTTAAGCAGTTGGTGGTACTGCAAACCTTACCCTTGTCACCAGCTTTGTCGAAAAGTAATTCTCGCCAGGCGAATCCCTAATACACGTAACAGCAACAAGCGCGACATGCATATCATATAACTATATATATTGTACTTACGACATATTATAAACAAAAACAAAATACTAAAATATACTTGTCAAGGGGAAATCGGGATAGTGCATTGCATAACCTAAACAACGCAGAAGTCAGAGCAACAAAAGAAACACCACTAATGGCCCAATATAACAGGATTTGAAGAGACAAATCTAAAAACGGTTCAGTTCAAGTGGACATAAAAAAAACTACTTAAAAACGCGATTTAACAGGATAAGAGACAAATCTTAAAACGGTTCAATTCCAGTGGACTTAAAAAAAAACAACTTAAAAACGCGATGTAACAGGATAAGAGACAAACATGAGGAAGAATTGACCTCATGACCGATATTGCAGAAAATCGATATCAGGGGAGACAACAGCTATACTTAAATTGTAGGAAATCTAAAATAGGGCTTTGCCCTATTGTTCATACTTTATTTACATTGCTAAAACATATTCAATATAAGAATGTGGTCGCAACGAAGACGCCATTTAACATAGGCATGTGCTATTTGATGACACAACTGAAGGACTTCTGTCTGTTTTACCTTTTTGTACTGTAACCGAGTAGAAAAAATACCGACAGTTTGCATTTGTGATCCAAGGGCCGATAGAAAAGCTTTCTCTTTTAATGTTTAATTGGAAAAATTGGCATAATTGACACTGATATTTAAATGTATATGAAATAAGATGAGAACAACAACATAAGAAGAAATGGGCATCTCTTTCTTTTCAGAACCGAAATATTCATTGCAATATTTAATTGAATTTCATATGTTGTTAATTTGTGATATTAACACAAAATGAATTACTCGCGAAGAAAATTACATTACATAAAACCTACACGAATAAAACATTCAAACACAAATTAACTTAACTGATTAAATCATTACTTTAACCTTTTGATCACAATACCGCATGTTCAAGCGGCATAATAATATCGTCTGCATATGTCACTACAACAACAACTTCGCGCTGAAGTTAATTTTTCTTCCAAATTAGTGGAAATAAACCGTCTGAGAACGAATCAAATTTTTATTTCATAAAAATGAAATAAATATCTTTCGAAAGATAAATTCAATGAGAGTAGGAAATTACTTGCATCTAAGCTCTCATATCAATGGCTTTATACAAAAAAAAAATGCTTTTAAGAAACGCGTGTATGAGATTTTTACACATTTTATATGGAAAACAGAAGGCAGAAATTGACGAAATGATGGCATTAAATATCATGTTGGGGACGAATCGAAAATAAAGATAAAATTTTAGATATGTCTCAGATGTGTAAAACTTTCAACAAATTAAAGGGACATGCATTCTATTAAGAAGTTATTGTCTTGGCAAATCTCCTCGCCTGTATCGTGTTATAATGAGTTGTTTGGTCAATAGAAAATGTGTATATATTAAAGTTTAATGAAGGAACACTTAATTTAGATAAACAGGTGGACAGGTCACAAAATTTTCAAACTTATGCTACATGCAGTTTTGTATTGCATTCACAATTTCTTAAGTATATAATAGCAACACCCGAAATCTTCAGTCTAAAAGAACGGACACAGTGGTCCAGTGATAAAACTGTCTGACTACGAAACTAGGGACCGTGAGTTCGAGCCCCCGCTCCTCCAACTAAAAATTACTAACATTAAGAGTCTCGTTAGACTAGCCACTAGACTGATAATAACTATATTTCTATATTTTTCCCTTTTTTGACAAATTCAATTTCATAGAGACAAAAGTCAGTCTATTTTAGAGATTTTCGCACAGGACTAATGTTGAAATTGATATTGGACATAGGATATAGACTGGCTCAGTTCACTACATTCAATCATAAAAATGTAAAAAGATGTATCATAGTCTAGGAGCTAGTCTAGAGTATCGTGTATGGGTGATTTGCACCTGGCACGCTAAAGAACAAGGGAATCTTCTAGAATAGGAGCTCTGTCTTGCACTATCCTCAAAGTAACATTACTGTCAGCCTTCTGGGGGAGCCGCCCATACGGGTTACCGGTGTCGACTATAAATAAGCTTGCAACAAAAACAAACTTGAGTCCAACAACACCAACTGGACTGCATATTTTTCATATTGGGCGGGACAACTCTTCCAATTCATTATAAAGAGACATTTGGAATTACTTCCTATGTACATAGCAGCAGCAGTAAAATAAACACTTATTCTTATTTTTGAACGAAACTCTCAATTTCGTAGATTCGATGATTATGGTTTCAGTTAAAAAGTTTATGAAAAGTTCTTTTCCTTTTTAGCACTGGGAGTAGAATCTAAATGTTGGAAAATTAACAGAAGTACTTAACTTAATAATGTATACTTATATGAGTAATGTGTATTACAATTTGTGATTTTTTTTTTCGTCATTTCATTTTTTTTATCACAAGATCATGAAATAAAGAGGTAATCTAACAGTGTTGAGTACAGTACTGAATTCAGTTGGACTCGTACACTGCAGTAATAACCCATACTTAGATTCAGCATTCGCCTAGTGTACAAGTCCAGTTGAATTCAGTATTGTTCTTAACACTGTTAAAATACCACTTTATTTAATCCCATAATAAAAAAGAAATGTCAGAAAACCAAGCATTCTAACATTCTTAAATGATGAGTTGAAACTTAACAACAAACATTAGAAGTTGGTATTCTTCTCTGTATGTGTTATGCTTTTAACTCCCAGTGCGAAAAAATGAAAACATCTTTTTATCAAATTTTTAACCGAAACCATGATCATGGGACAGGGAATGTTTTAACTAAGAAACTGAGATTTGTTTAATATTCGTATTTTGGGTTACATTGTATACGCCAATATATAGCTGGTAGGCCAGCTAATTCAGTTATGATGAAATGTTTACAATTTATGTCACCAATAATGATAAAATCTGTTTCAGTTTTATCAATCTTTTGTAAGTAACGTATTGTAACAGTTGTATTTCCGTAACACCCCAAAGTGCAACTTCCGTAACGCCCCAGTGTGCAATTTCCGTAACTCCCCAATGTGCAGACGACAGAAAACAAGAATATGCTTCACAGACAATTGGTTTTCAAAAATACATTATGTGGAAAATTCCCTGTAGGGTCAGGATGGCGGTTTGTCACCCTGAACCTTGGCCTACTGCAAGGTCTAAGCTGTTAGCATTACTGCCAAGGATGGGGCTCTTCTGCTCTATACGCACTGATGAAAACTGAAAATCATCATTTGAATACACGGGTCAGACATCAGTATACGTTAGCAGGATTGTTCCTTTTGTTCACAATTACCAAAAGATGTTCGGGGCGTTGCGATTTGTCGGGACTTATTTTTTTCTTTATGTACATTTTGTCTTTGAAAATGTTCTTGTTTGAAACCGCGAGTTGGATTTTAGAATCAATTCATACAATTCTTTCTCGAGCGACACTATCAACACTGTTGTCGACAAGTTTGAATTCTACTGTCTCTGTGTTCATTTCAATATAAAGACGATATGAACTCAGAGTAGATAGTACAGCATGGTAGTAGAGAAGAAAACATCTGACTTTCAAAACTAGGAATAAAACTGTGGTATTTATCTAAATATTTTAGAAGGAAATTAGAGTTCAAATTATCTTTATATTGAGTGTAGCGGAGTTGACAGTGCAACAGTACGATGGCTCTATCGGGACACCGTAAAACTAGAAAAACATACTAGACACGAACTGTTTTGTTCTGAAATGACATAACCAGATTAATAATTCTTGAAATTATGTTATCTTCCAAGCAGTATTGTTTTCTGTTCCTTGAAAATACAATAAGTTCAGTCGATCAAAATATTCGCTGTACTGTACATGTCTGTATATTGTATAATTCATGCCTGTGGTTCGTCAGTTATTTTTTATGCTATGCGATTTGTTGCTGTCGAAGTATATAAAAGAACGTGACTAGTCAATGACGTTCGTCTATTCTAAGGCGTCAAAGCACTCAGCTGTATCCTAGGTAACACCTTGTGTTACGGCAACACGTTGTGCTTCTTGTCATACAAAATCGTCGAACATGTATTGCTGCGATTTTAATTGAAAAGATTTGTAAGCGACATGTGTTTAGGAGTGAAAGTTGCATGAAGATGAACTGAAGATCAGTGATATATGTTGTGTGATTTTTAAAAGACAACCGAAAGGTTAATTTCTGAGACGTATACTTTGTTTCGGATACATGCACATTCGTTTTCTATTTGGATAATGTAAGAACTTTTTTTAAAAATTTTGTGCGCTATTTTACACACGTTTTATTGCTTAAGAATGTTAAAGTAATTTGAAACATGCTCTTTTGAATGCCGAGTGTTACAACTGTAGTTAATACTATTGCTCAATAATATACAATGTTAACTTGGATGAAAATAACGCCGATTTGCGAAGTATCATGCTACCCGCCATACCATCATGATGCTGTAAAATATCTACCGGTCTATTAGTACGTTACTTGGTATTATTGTTTGTAATGCTCATTCAAAAAGTTAAATATACAATGTGCACGAGTAAACATAGTTTGCTCATTCGACTCTCTTGTTAGTCTAAAGAGTTCTGAAGGGATTTTGTTAAAACTCAAGCGAGTGACGTGTACAAGAGTCGTAACTCATACTTTTTAAATTGTAGGGATAACGCATGTTTTTTCGTGTTATAACATCTGCAGAATCCCGAGGGATTGGTTGGTGCACGAGCCCGTAGGGCGAGGGTACCAACGTATCCCGAGGGATTCTGAAGATGTTATAACACGAAATGAACATGCGTTAACGCTATTCTAGCATAAAACGCGGAAAAAAAAACTAATAAATGAATACATTCTGCCTCAACGTCATTAAATTTCCATGAAATGCGCGGGAATATATAAGTTGTTTTTTTACGTTGACGTCATTTCCATTTGAATTATCCGTTTTGGGGCCGTAATACGTTTACGCTTTGCCATGGAACGCGCATATATAAAAAGGTGTTATAACAGCACGTGAGCGCGAGAATCTCTCTGTTAACACACGTTTTCTCTCTTGTTAAAACACCGCCGAAAAGTGACAAGAACAGCAGTTTTATGCTAGAATATCTCTCTCCCTATGATTCCCTGATATCCTTTTTGAACGGCTCATAATTTCAAAACTGATCATACAATGAAAACGACCACTTAGTGGGAGTGAAGAGTACAATAATATTACTCTAACTTGAAAACGTTTTGAATTGTTTCCCTTTTTCTTTGGTCATCTCAGTTTCTCAGTTTCTCAGCAACTTTACTCCAAAACTATTCAAGGGATAGTTAACAGAATATCTAGGACATATTCAGTCTTAGCTGAGTTTGATAACGAAACTTTATTTGTCATTTATATCTAAATAGCATGTTTAAAACTAAATTTTAAGTTAATAACTATTTTCAAATGACTATTCAGTATTGATGATCAGTCTCAGTTGAAATTTAACCTTGAAGTTTTAGTAAAATTGAAATTAAAATTTAAAACTCAAACTCAGCTGAGACCGAAATATGTCAGTTTGCGAACATGGGACCAGGCCCCGTGTTCACAAAACATTTTTCGGACTAAGCTGAGTTTGAGTTGGAAATTTTAATATCAATTTAATTAAAACTTCAAGGTTAAATTCCAACTGAGACTGACCATCAATACTGAATAGCCACTTGAAAAGAGTTATTAGCTTAAAATTTTGTTTTAAACATGCTATGTTGATATAAATGACAAATAAAGTTTCATTATCAAACTCAGCTGAGACTGAAAATGTTTTGTGAACAAGGGGCTTTGCCCCGTGTTCACAAAACATTTTTCGGTCTCAGCTGAGTTTGAGTTTGAAATTTTAATATCAATTTTACTAAAACTTCAAGGTTAAATTCCAAGTAAGACTAACTATCAGTACTGAATAGTCACTTGAAAATAGTTATTAATGTAAAATTTACTTTTAAACATGCTGTTTAGATATAAATGACAAATACCGTTTCATTATCAAACTCAGCTGAGACTGGGCATAATATCTGAAGAAGGTTTCGTGTGTACGGGCCCTCCGTAAGGATTTTAATTTACTCAACATACAAAACTTTTTTACCTATATAAGAATACAGTTCGGCAACAAATGGAGGTTTTAAATGGGGTCGTAGAAATTTAGCGGTGTGCCGTAACCATGGAAACGGCTACTGAAGCTGATAATCGCGGAAACTAAAAATCTTTCTTTTGTCATATTTCAAAAAGTAATAGTATTAGAAACTTGATTTTTTCAAATTTTTGTTAAGTTATGAATACCTATTGTTTGCAGTGATTATATTCTAAATATCTTATTAAATTTTTTAACTGTCATCAGCACGTGTAATTTTAGTTATTAGCACGTGCATTCAGTTCTGTAGAAACAAGGTGCCTCTTTTAATCAGAAAATATTTTTCTGAACTTAATTACAACTATGGCTGATTTTTGGCTGGAAAATGTTGTATAATACGCATTCAATTAAAATTCTAAAAATTTTGATACGTCAGTTTAACACCATTTCATATATCAATGCAGCGGATTGCATGTCATATACGTTATTCATTCGCTTCCTTTTTCAATACACATGGACAATGAAGTTAGGGAATAACTCTTTGAATCTCGGCTTGGAATATTTAACATATATAATATGAAAAAAATGATTATTAAATTAATTATTGGAAACATGTGAATAAATTATGTTTTTTTTGTGACATTGTTACCTGTCAGTATTGTATAGATACGCTTAACATATAATGCATGCATAAAATTGTTCTCATTTTCGTTGATATTTTTACTATTACTGTTACGAATTCAAGTATTTTAGATTTCATACTTCTATCACTTTAATAATTAATCATATTACCGGACTTCTCTCCATAATTTGGCGGTACAATAATTGGAGTAAACTAGGCCTAGAGTAAAGACTTCCAGTGTGTGTAGAACGGCTCTACCAAGGTGATGCAAATGTACATGTTTATATGGAAACCTGGTGCGCCATGTTATTTGTCAATTGCTAAATATCAGATAACAATGCTAAATGCCAAACACATTATGCAAAATGTTTTGAAAGCGAAATGACATTTATTAAGTACTATTGAAGGCTATGGAAAGCCGGTGTGCCATGCCCATTGCCAAATGCTAAATGACAAACATTTATTGCAAAATGCTATTTGCTATATGCTTAATATCAAATATTGCCTGTGAAATGGTACATTTGTGATTGTCAAACAATAAATGATAATTGTTAATTGCAAGTACGAAACAATAAATGCCAAGTACTTATTCAGATAAAGAGCTGAATATATCGGTGTATAAATGCACCCTGTAAATAGTCATTGGCCTTTGTAACATAACTTTGTCTCTATTAAAAATATTTCTTAACATTTTAGAGTGAAAGGTTTCGATCATGTCATCTCATAACCCTCAGAACATGTTATTGCTTCAAATCGGGCTGATAGAACTTCATATGTTTTAACGTGATTAAAAGTAACAGTCATTAGTGTAAGGGATACAGATTATTAACTCACAAAGTTAAAGCATTTGACGAGTAGTATTTGTCATTTGGCAATATTTATAGGCATTTAGCACAAAGGTTATGGCTTATGGCATTTGATATGTATTGAAGGCTGGTGCGCCATGAATATAGCCAAATGTTAAATGACAATTATTTAATGCAAAATGCCAATAACTTAGTGCTAAGCACCAAATACTTAATGCTAATTGCCAATCACTTAATGCAAAATGCCAAATGCTTTATATAAAATGCAACATACCAAATACGATATGCCTATGGAAGGTCAATGCGCCATGGTAACTGCAAAAATGTTAATGCAAAATGAAAAATGCTATTTGCGAACTGCTTAACTTCAAATATTGTCTTTCGAACGGTAATTGGCAATGATAAATGCTTTTTTGTTAAAACAATAAATGTCAAAATGCTCATTGCTAAGTTTCCATTGAAATAAAGTGCTGAATATATCAGTTATGTAATCATTGCCCTTCGTTACATAACTTTTTTCTCTGTTACATATCTCAGTCTATTATATAATAAACATTTTACAGCAAAATGTTTCGGTTCCATGTCCCTTTAACATCTGCAACGTTATTGCGTTAAATTGGACAGGCAGCACATTTATTTTGTTTTTTTTTTTCCAAATGAGTAGAAGTTACATTCATTAGTAGAAGAGATAAAGATCACAAAGATTGATAATTTGAGAACTACCATATATCATTTGACAAAAAAAATTGATTTTATCTTCTTCTTCTTCTCGTTCGCAACTACATTGTCAGACCAGTAGCCTTGACGAAACGAATGGTTTGCCGCAGATCTCAATGACTCCATACAGTTTCTGGTGCATTGAGGTATCTATCGGCCAAGAAGCAGCTCCCTCGTGGTCATGCCTTTTTACATCTCCTAAGAATATGCTCCGCAATCTGATCTTCCTCACCATATAAACAAGTTGGCGATGGTGCCAGTCTGTATTCCTTGTACATGTGAGCATTGAGCTTGTTGTGCCCCGATCGAAGCCTGACCAACATCACTTGTTCAAGGAGATGAAAAGCATCTTTCTCTATCCTTGGTCTCGTTAGTGTCTTGATGGTGACTTTCTTCTTGTAACTCACAGGTTTTGTTGGTTTTTCTGACTGAGCTTCTAGCTTAGCAAGTTTGTCTGCCTCTTCATTGCCTGCAAGTCCACAATGGATGTAATCCATTGAAGTGCTACTTTGCAGGTTATACTCAGGCTCTGCATTCTCCTGGCTAGTGCGGAGCTTTAATGTTGATCAGAACTTCCATAACAGGCAGTGCATATGTGAGAAAGACGAGCGAGGAGCTTTCTTCTACCGAGTCTTCAACCATTGAGACGGCCTTCATTAGTGCTTCAGTCTCTGCCTTGTAATTGCTGCAATGTTTTCCTGTGGCTGCATGTAGAGTTTTTATGACATTTAGCATTTTGTATACACCATATAGTATTTTGTATGTAGCATTTAGTATTAAGTATGTGACATTAACATTAAGCTATTGACATTTAGCATTAACAACTTCTTATTTAGCATTTGATAGTTAACATAGCGCATCGGTCCCCACTAACTACACAGGGACAATGAGCCCCTGTGTTACGAAAAGAGAAGTTCGCCAACCATGTAAAATGATGTTAGATGATCTGTTTTTGCAATTCTAAATGTAGTTCCATGTTGTTGATGAGATCTTGTATATGAGTCAGATAAAGCTTTGGCTTAGCTGTATTGCTTATTGTATTGAGAAAGGAGCTAGATCACTTTCAGTGTGAATTTCCATGTCTACTTGTATACGAGTTATCGCTGAATGACAAATTTCATGGGAGTATTTTCAGATGGTGATGTTTTTCAGACAGATAATGTTTCTTTAATATATGTAACCTAACATCTCAATATATATATTTTTCATTTTTTGGTGAGAAGACATGTTATACTTAATGGCTATATATGTGTTTTTATATCATTGAAATGCTGTAAAGCACTGAAAATGAGGTCTCAAAATTTAATTGTTTATATGAAACAAATGAAGAATGTAACCTTGTACCATTTCGGTATTTTCACTCAAAGCAAATTGATTCTAATACAGTGTGCATATTGATAAGTACCGGAACAGTCGTACAAAATTGCAATAAAGAATAAATCCTAGCACTGAGACGTCTAGGATTTATTCAAGTTGCTCAATTTGAGTAAGTGGTAGTGCGTGGGGGGGGGGGGGGGGGGGGGGGGGGGGGGGGGGGGGGGGGGGTGGAGGTTAACACTTGGAATTCGTCCTTACACATAGTCCTATACTTACGTTCTGTTTGCTTTTTAAAACGAGATTATGGTATATGCATGTTTTCCAATGTTTAAAATGTAAGTCATCATAGTAAAACGATCATTTGGATTTCATTTTGTTTTTCAATTTGTCAATAAACTATAAATTGTTTTGTATATAAAATAACTAGAAATATGCGACTTATAGAAGCAACGGAACTGAAATGAAAATGTATAAAGATAACATTACAAACTGTCACTATAACATATGTATTTTTTCTTCGTAACCGCATGCAGAGGATGTATATTGCTACTACAAATGTGCATGAAAGAAATACAGACACACTTTTTCAAAAACAAAGTATTTTCCTTTTATTTTTCCATCCGATCTATACACAATAATATATATAGTACTTGATAACATACCGATAGTGATGATAGCTCCTGAAAATGTATTGCATAATACGAGATTTCAACAGAGTAACAATAAAGCTTAAGTGACCCACCCCGAAAATAAGAAATATGCAAAACATTATCATTATTTCGCAAATTTCACCGTTCATTCTTCCTACATGTACATTAGCATCACTTTGGTAGAACCGTCCTACACACACTGGAAGCCTTTACTCTAGACCTAGTTTACTAATGGTTCCGCAGAATTATGGAGAGAAGTCCGGTAATATGATTAATTATTAAAGAATTAGAAGTATCAAATCTAAAATACTTGATTTCATAACAGAAATAGTAAAAATATCAACGAAAAAGGGAACAATTTTATGCTTGCATTATAATATGTTAAGCGTATCTATACAATACTGACAGCTAACAAAAGGCAATGTCACAAAAACAATTTATCCACATGTTTTCCAACCATTAATTAAATAAACTTTATTGTTTTTCATATAATATCTATTAAATATTCCAAGCCGATATTTAACGCATAATTAATTAACTTCATTGTCCATATGTATTGAAAAAGGAAGCGACTTAATAGCCTATATGGCATGCAATCCGCTGCATTAATATATAAAATGATGTTAAACTGACGTATCAAAATTTTTAGAATTTTAATTACATGCGTATTATACAACATTTTCCAGCCAAAAATCAGCAATAGTTGTAATTAAGGCCAGAAAACATTTTCTGATTAAAAGAGGCACCTTATTGGTTTACAACTGAATGCACGTGCTTATTACTAAAATTGCACGTGCTGACGACAATTAAGAAATTAAATAAGATATTTAGAATATAATCACTGCAAACAATAGGTATTCATAACTTAATGAAAATTTGAAAAAAATCAAGTTTCTAATACTACTTCCTTTTGAAAAATGACACAAGAAAGTTTTTTGAGTTTCCGCGATTACCAGCTTCTGTAGTCGTTTCCATGGTTACGGCACACCGCTAGATTTCTACGACCGATCTTAAAAGTCAGTTCTTACTTTACTTAATTGTTTTATCATAGTAAAAAAGTTTTGTATGATGGGTAAATTAAGTATGGCATATATTTTGAAAGATTCCTCGTATATAATCATGTGACGGTATGTCTCCTCGGAAAAGTTTAGATCACCACAACATAAGTGCGTTTTTGGTGTCTGAAGTGAAGAATTTACAGGGTTTTTTTGCGAAGCTAAAACATAATTATTTCAATGCATGCTTGCTCCGGTGCAGATTTTTTTTTTGTATAAAGCTACTGTACCAGTAAGGTGAAGTAACACCGTGTTGGAGTTTGGACATATAGATGACGGTCCGTCATCTCCTAAACATCGAGATGGAGATTGCGTTATTATAACGAACGGGTACTCCCTATACCGAGATTTTTTGAAGAAGTAATGTAAATGTTTCTATCTAGCCTACAGGCATTTGAATATTTTTATTTCGTGGATCAAGTTTTTTTTTCTGATACAACTCTACTAGCCTTACTCATTCTGGCTTATAAAAGTTATCACACTGTCCCGAAACGTCCTATTATTTGGACAACAACTCTACACCCTACTCATCAGATTTTGCATTTTTTTGTATTTTTATACTTTTGATCAAAGAAGTATAAAATAGGGCCTACATTTTTATAGCTCTTTGTTTTGATTAAAGAACCCACACCTCTGATTCAGAGGAAGGGCAGTGCAATGTGCACGATAATTTGTTCTTTTTGAATTATTCCCCTTTTGAAATTTCGAGTTATAAACTAGAAATTAATTTATTTCGAGATATGAAATTTCAAATTTCAAATGAATAACATACACATGGCGTAAATGCTCTACCATACTTCATACGGATTCAGAGGGCAATGAGTCACATGTTGATCACGTGATTGTTTAAAATGGTTGTCGGCTTCCTTGTTTTCAAGTCAAGAAAAATTTCACGGCAAACATTGGTTTTCCATTCGAGACAGTTGTTTATACGACCTACTTTACATACGTTATTGTCGTGAAAGAAGGTGTGTTCTTTTGTAAACGTTTTCGGACGACATTATATTCGGTTATTAAAAGCATAGAACTAAACATTTATACAAAGCATGTTGACAATAAGGCATTAAAAATGGTACAGTTGTGCAGCAGAGCTAGAACCAATAAAAAGATACTTCAGTAACCTGTTTCAATTATGTCAAACTTTCTAAGACCTGTAGAATAAAGTACTATAAGTACTCTTTCTTCCCAGCCACCATAGTACTTTGGAATGCCCTTCCAGTACAACTTGTGCAAGCCACCACCCTGAATCAGTTTAAACAGGGTGTGACCAAACTTGTACACAATGCTTAACATGTGGACCTGTTTTTAAACTGCTTTTATCTGTAAATCCTTCTTGTTTTTAACACTATCAACTGTATTTATACTGCAATACACACCGTGTTTTACTTTTATCCTTCTATCCAATCTACTTTTAACTTCTTGTACAGGCGCGCAGCTGCACATAATACTCGCAGAGAGGAGCGCTGCAGTATAAATAGATAGATAGATAAGTAACCTTATTATGCCCCGATCCACATGTGGTGGTGGGGTGGGGGTGCATATAGGGTTAATTGCTGCTGTTGGTCGTGTGTCCAACTCCTCCCACACTATTAGTCTGATTAGCTTCAAACTTTAACAGATGAACAAGCTTGATGTGCAGATGACCATAAAGGGAGGATTTTTTCTGTGACTATTTTTACCACAGTTATGACCCTTTGATAGTTTTGCTATATAGAATATAGAGCAAAATCTTAATTGTTTGATCAACTCCTTAACCACTATTGAAAGGATATGCTTGAAAGTTTCACAGATGAAGGACCTTCATGTGAAGATGACCATAAATAATGGAATTATTCTGTGGCATTTTTTTGTAGAAATATGGCCCTTTCTTAATTTCACAAAATAGGCCATATTGAAGAAATTTATTATTATATTATTATACCAGATTTGTTGAGCGCCCTTTTCATATGGAATATACGTTCAAAGGCGCTTTACAATTAAACATGTTACATCGCAGATATGTAGAAAAATAACAAAACATGACATATGCAATCACAAAACTGAAACTGAACAATTTGATTAAACGCCTTTTTTATAAATGATATATTCAATGGCGTTGTACATAATAATAAATAATAATAGTTATTACAACAATATCATAAATGAACAATGATAATATTTACAGCCTTATTGTAACAAACAGCCATAACCGCACCCCCAACCTTGAGGTCGTTTTACCCCTGTTGCCAATACCAGTGCTTTAAACATCTGGTACGCCCAGACGGGCTGCATATAGTGGTTCAACCTCCCGGTAAATGGTGCCATCATGTACTGTATTAGATAGAAATACCACAAATTTGGTGTTTTCAGCTTCTCATACACTTTTTGAAGGAATGGATTCAAAGTTGCTCAGATGCACAACCTTATCTGAATACAATTTGCTTCAAACTTTTAGTCGAACATCCTTCATGTGAAGATGGTCTTTACTAAAACTTTGCTATTTAGAGGATTGCATCTGTTTCCAGGGGACACAATTCTAGTATATTATAAATTCTTTTCAGCCAAGTTGTATAATGATTATGATGTAATATAGTAAAATGGTAATAGATTATCATCGCTGATGGATCTTAAAGGAGTAGTAATAATTCTAAAGGAAGGTAAATTTTTAAAGGGTTTTAATAAAATGGACAGTTTGAATTTAGCCAAGACTAAGTTTGTTATTCAGCTGTATTGTCTCAGAGACTCTGGAGTAATGGCCCTTGTCTGCTCTCTAACTTGAGTAGTTTTTATCCAATGTTCACCATTTTTAGTCACAATGTTTAGGGCATAATATCTCAGACTGTACCTCAAGCAGTTCTTATCCTGTGTTCACCAAACCTAGCCAGACTGTTTAGGCCTAAAAAAAAATTGTTTGTTTCTGGTAACATGCTAAAAAAAATTAGGGTAGGTAGGTTGGAATTTTTTTTTTTTTTGAATTTTTTTTTTATTAAGGGAGACTTTTCGGAAATTATTTTTGTTTAAAAAAATGAATACATATAAGGGGGTTATGCCTTTAGAGCATCAGTAAGTTAATTTCTAACATCACTGGCCATGTTTAAAGCATAAAAAGTGCAGTTTTGCAACTTTTTGTTAAAAAGTTGAAAAAAATATTCTCCAAGGCAAAACATTTAAGCTCGGGCCAAAGATTTAGGGTAGGTTGGGATACCGGAAACAAACAATTTTTTTTTACGCCTTATGGGAAATGTGACATTTGGCTTGGCAAAGTTGGATAACTAGATGGAAAGTCTTTATTAATCTGGAGCTCTGGATCCAGTTGTTCGAAACTGTAATGGGTGATTAAGCTAACAGTCGATTAACTTTTAGGGTCATATTTCAACATTTTAGAAGACTTAGAAAAACAAAGTTATTAATTAAAAATTATGAGCACTTAAATGACTTTACAGTAAAATCAAAACATCATACTAGTATTTCCCACAAAGACTTGTTAATATTTTGAATAAAAAGTTAACCGGCGGTTAGTTAAACAGCCTGTTAAAGTCAAGGGCCTAACTACCATTACGCACAATACGCACATGCGTATAATTTTTTGTCAAAGTACCCTAAAAAGCAGCCAGACTGCACCAAATGAAGTAAATATTTTTCAAAAATTTTCTGGCAGAGGTCCCCCATAGCCCCACCGGCAGGAAGGGAACACCCCTTCCCACACCCACACCCTTTTCTGTGCGTATAATTCATATTGCTCTGGGTAAGCTCTTGAAAGTTTCAAACAACTGGGCCATGGTCTTTGAATTAGTCCAAAATGAGAAAGTTGACAACCAGTCTGCTTAATATAAGAAGAGTATTTTGACCTTTAGCCTGCTGGCGGCAAGATATTCTGCCTTTGCGACCAGTGCAGACCAAGATCAGCCTGCACATCTGTGCAGGCTGATCATGGTCTGCACTGTTCGCTATTCTGTCTGTAAATTTTCATTGAACACCCCTTTGAATGATAAGTGGTACTGCTCAAACTGAAGGATGAGCCAGTCCATTTTGGAAATTTAGCAACAGTCAACAATGACTCAACATTGATTTGCTGTGACAGGCACATATGACAGCTTGCTACTCTAGTTTGGACTTTGAAATATTACCTAACAACTACATCTGAACATTGTGTATACAAATCCTCTTACAGTTTCTGTTCAGTTCAAATGAAACCTGTTATAGATCGTCAACATGAAATGGATATGTGCATAGGGACTTCCTTGTAAGATTATTTTTGCTAGTGTTATGATCCTGACTATAATACTACAAGTACAGTTTCTTTTCAATTCAAATGAAAATTGATAAACATCATTAATATTAAGTAGATGATGCATATTTTCAGTTTCATGTCTGATTTTCTTTATTATGCCCCTTTCATATTCTTTGCAAGATGATTTTATCAAGCATTTTCAGGGACATGTGTCATACAATGTTGACATCATTCTTGTTAGTTAGAGTTAGGTCCAGGTTTTTGGGAAAAAAGAGTTTGAATCATAGAAAGAGTTGTTTTACATGAAAATTAAACAGCGTAAATATAAAACGTATATATGAGTATACAAAAGCATCATCAATTTGCTCACATTTATTGAATTCCAGAAAGGGAATGCATGAAGGGGCCATACTTCTGGACAGTCCAACGCCTTTAAACACTCACCATTTTTAAAGAACTTTACATGTACGTCTTTGTTTTGATGCAATTGCAATAATGTCCCAGTGCCATAACTAGGTTAAACATTGATTTGAACAATATTGTTTACTTTTATTTCTTTACAAATGGCATTCTTTTATAAAGGGGGACAACTTTTGAGAATATTTCAAGTATCCAATGGTACAGGACAGTAAGGTAAAACATGTGTTAGACAGGTAGATTGTTGGTAAAAATGTTGTTCCTTTACCAAACATTTCTGTGATTTGGTTATATACTGCTAAACCTTAAGTTTCTGCATGTAAACTGGTCTCTTAGCAACCACTAATTGGAGTGGATCCTTGTTTACTGTGATGATCTGATATGCAGTGCTCAGGTTCCATAACTCTATTTGCCATTTACAAAGTCATGACCTTTTTTTGACTTTGCAATTTTTGGTTAAGTTTTTGTATACATGTGATTTTGTTTCTCATATAGCATCATTACAGGGAGAAGTTCTATGACTCTTGCTTATGTTTAAGCAATGTTGTTGCCTTTTTTTGTACATGTTTGAATCACTGTGTACATTCATCTATTTTTTTGTTGTCCACTGACAGCTGTTGTTACATCTTGCACTGAAAATAAATTCTATTTTTGTACTGAAAACTGATTCTATTTTTACACACAACTTGTGTATTGGTTTTATTCATAGTAAAAACTACTGTTAGGGTAAAATCATTTATTACAGTTCAGTCAGGTGTACAATTTGTAAAAGCTGTTGCAGTACTAGTGTTTTATTTATAAACATATTTAAACTTGAAAACAGTGTTAGTGGATAAAGATATACATTTGCATCTTTTAGCTGAAAATTAGCAGTCCAAAAAGTGTGAAACATTGTATAAATCTGACATTTGGATATAATTTCAATTTGCAAGCATGGAATCTATACAGCTTGTAGATTTATTTCAGGTTTGTTCATTTTACATCTGAACAAAATAGAAGAGCTAGAATAGATGTCATTTAGGTAGAGAGTAAAAGAATTAAAACAACTTAAAAGTTGTCAGTCAAACTTTAGCAACATTTATCTCATTTTTCAGTTTTATATATTCTTAGACTATTAGATATTTATAAGAAGGAACAAAAAGACCCATTATAAAGAATGAGATCCATAATAGAAATTTATGTGTTTTTATTCGGGGACATATTAAAATCGAACTCTCCGTTCGTGTGTGTTTCCGTACATGTGTCCATGTAAATTCTTGTCCAGGCTGTATCTCTACCATCCATAAAGAGATTTGGAAATAACTTGGCATAAATATTCGCCATAATGAGACGACGTTTCATGCACAAGACCCAGACCACTAGCTCCAAGGTCAAGGTCACACTTAGAGGTCAAAGGTTAACAGGTAACAACTTTGCTTTCGTGTCTGGTCCATAACTCTGCAATCCATGAAGGGATTTGAAATAACTTGGCATAAATGTTTACCATAATGAGACAATTTGACATGCGCAAGACCCAGACTCCTGGCTCCAAGGTCAAAGTCACACTTAGAAATCAAAGGTTAACAGGCTCTGTTTCGTGTCCGGTTCATAACTCTCAGTGCCATTCATCAAGGGATTTTGAAATTACTTGATATAAATGTTCCCCATAATGAGATGATGTGTCATGCACAAGACCCAGACCCCTAGCTTCAAGGTCAAGGTCACACTTAGAAGTCAACGGTTAACATAGTCTGTTTCTTGTCCAGTCCAGAACTCTGCCATCGATGAAGGGATTTTAAAATAATTTGACACAAATGTTAACAATATTGAGAAGGTGTGTTGCGGTCATGACCCGGGTCTCTCAGGTCAACGTCAAGGTCACAAAATGATACCTAAACTATTCTGGCATATTTTGCGCAGACAACTGTCTGTAGCATTCTTGGGCACACTTCAGGGGCATTTGTCACTGATAGTGACAGCTCTTGTTTTACAACTACTATCCATAATTATTCAAAGTATTAAAAGAGTAGAGTATTTCTTTTGATTTCAGTAATTTCTAGTTTTACATTTGCATTTATAGGTATTTAGGTATGCCAACAATATGAACCAAACAACTAGTTTTAACTATTTAGCTTTCAAATTCATTCCTTTCCAATCTATCTAAGTTGCGCAAGAAAGATATACAAAGGGAGGTAAAAATAACCTTACATGCTTGCATTTCAAATGAACTTTTGCTAAATTTCTAGTGCAAGTCTTTGACAATTATTATGATAATGCAGAAGATTTTATATTCATATAATTCCTTAAGTGTTTATTAAATTTAAATACTAATGTTAGAATAACAATATCTTGGTTGGGCAATCTGGACAAGAAAATCAGTGAAAGTGGAACATGTATTAAGTACTCAGTGAACATTTATAAATAGGTCTAAATGATCAGTTGTTGAAGGTTACTTGACCAAATTCTAATAAACCACCTTTGACCCTTAGCCTGCTGGCGGCAAGTGAATCTGCCTTTGCGGCTACTGCAGACCAAGATCAGCCTGCACTGATGTGCAGGCTGAACTTGGTCTGCACTGTTCACTATTCAGTCAGTAAATTTTCAGTGATAATAAATGGTACTGCCCAAATTGAATGAAAGACCTGTCCATTTTAGAAATTTAGCAGGGTAAAGGTTTTTTTTAAACCAACTTTTTCATCATCACCAAACAACAATAAAAGAAACACTTAGAAAATAACAACATCTGTATCAGCATTACTTTTGAATTATGTAATGCGGTTGAAACTCGATATCTCGAACTTGCTTATCTTAAAATTCCGGCTATCTCGAAGACATTTTCCAGTCCCGTCCAAAAACAGGTGCACAAAATATCATTTTAAGTCAAATTTCAGTTATCTCGAAGTAAAACGCTAGATCCCTCGGAATTCAAGGTACCAAGTTTCAGCTGTATATAGTATCGGTGTAATGTCTTACAGATTCTGAACGTACTATTGTATATTTCAGTTGGTTATGAAGAATGTATTCTGTACATGTTGATGCCCAAAAAAGAAGGAACAAGGAGCTAGGAAGATTCATGGCGCAACAGGAAGATACCAAGTATAAAAGCAAGTTCCAGCTGACACGCTACAAGAAGGCTTTTATTAAAAAGGTTGTGATAGCTTTTGTCGGAACTGTAATATTGTGGAAGTTATGGCAGTATGTTAGTAGCACAGAAGTTGCTGCAGAAGTTCCGCCGCAGCAAAAAGTAGCGAGAGTTAGTAAATGGGTGTATGACGATCATCGGCAGGGATTAACGGAGACGGGACTAAAACAGTTATTGACGGCTATTAGTAATGGGGAGAAAATTGATAGTGGCCGATCTATACATGATCAGGAGCAAGAAACAATTAAAAAATTAGAGAAATTTCCTTTGAAAAAAGTGGATAAGCCCTATCAAAGTACTGGAAGTTTGACGTTTAAAGGTGGTAAATTTTATCTCGATGGGAAAGCATTCCGTATATTAAGTGGTGCCATGCATTATTTTAGAGTGATGCCAGAATACTGGCAGGACCGTATGCGGAAAATGAAAGCATGTGGCTTAAATACCTTGGAAACGTAAGTTATTTTTAAGTATTTTAGATTTATACAAAAATGATATTGCTAAAATGGATATTACCATAGGTATTGCTGTTTTATGAAGCCTGTAAGACCTGCAATCAAAGAGCTTTGTTTTTTGGATATAACAACATTTTTATGCCCCCCTTCGAAGAAGGAGGGGTATATTGTTTTGCAGATGTCGGTTGGTCGGTCGGTCTGTATGTAGACCAATCCGTTTCCGGATGATAACTCAAGAATGCTTGGGCCTAGGATCATGAATGTTGATAGGAAGGTTGGTCATCACCTGCAGATGACCCGTATTGATTTTGAGATCTGTATGTCAAAGGTCAAGGTCACAGTGACCCTGAACAGTTAAACGGTTTCCGGATGATAAGTCAAGAATGCTTGGGCCTAGGATCATAAAAGTTGATATGGAGGTTGGTCATGACCAGCAGATGACCCCTATTGATTTTGAGGTCAGTATGTCAAAGATCAAGGTCACAGTGACCCGGAACAGTTAAACGGTTTCCGGATGATAACTCAAGAACGCTTGGGCCTAGGATCAGGAAAATTGATAGGGAGATTGATCATGACCAGCAGATGACCCCTATTGATTTTGAGGTCATTAGGTCAAAGTTCAAGGTCACATTGGCCAGGACTAGTTAAATGGTTTCTGGAAGATAACTTGAGAACGCTTGGGCCAAGGTTCATGAAAGATGATAGAGAGGTTCATCATGACCAGCAGATGACCCCTATTGATTTTGAGGTCTGTAGGTCAAAGGTCAAGGTTACAGTGACCTGGAACATTTAAACCGTTTCCAGACAATAACTTGAGAACGCTTGGGCCTAGGATCATGAAACTTGATAGGGAGGTTGGTCATGACCTGTAGATGACCCCTATAGATTTTGAGGTCAGTAGGCTAAAGGTCAAGGTCACATTGACCCGGAACAGTTAAACCCTCTCCAGATGATACCTTGAGAACGCTTAGGCCTAGGATCACTAAACTTAATAGGGAGGTTGATCATGACTAGCAGATGACCTCTGTTGATTTTGAGGTCAATAGGTCAAAGGAAAATGTCACATTAAACCAGAACAGTAGAACTTTTGTTTACAGTGAGCAAATAATTTCTCTTCCTTGTGCAATTACTGAATGCATCAAGAGGGGGCATTTTGTGTTCGACGAGCTCTTGTTAAGTGTTACATTTAAGTATTTGCAGCTAGTTTAAGTGACCAGTATTCACTGACTCTATACCATTACCAACTATTGTCTCTAATATCAGCATAATTTTAAGACTGAAATAGGTTTTCATTGGAACTCAAATCTGATTATAAATGATTTAACAAATTATATACCTTTTATAGATTAATACTCGGGGTCCAAGTCAAGTTAAGATCTTGTTTTTATTGCAGGTATGTGTCATGGAATTTGCATGAAGATACTCCTGGTAATTTTAACTTTGATGGAATCTTAAATATTAGGTAAGATATCTTATAAACTTGTGAAATTAATTTGAGAACAGGATTGGCATACCATATCATATAATACTGACGGACATTGCGTCGCAACAAAAAGTAGCGATTGTCTTACAAAATCAGCATTCTGTCTTACTTTCAGGCTAATGATTCTTATATTTCATTTTGGCCATAACATAGGCTTGCTTAAGTTTCTAATTCTAATTCTAATTAACAACAGAACTGTGTGTTTTCATTTATTGACATTGAATCTTGTAAAGAATGTTCAAGAAAAGTATACCGTTGCCTGTTGCCAGATGCTGTTGTCAAAGAAGACAGTTTCTGTTGAAATTGCTGGAGAACTTTGACAAAAGAAGAGAGAAAAAACTATGATGTAAATTGACTTCAGCTACATACTTGTTTTTTGCCTGTTGATGCATTTTTCAAAAAGAAGTGTATGTTGCTCTTCTGGTTTGTTTAACCCTTACCATGCTAAATTTCTATAATGGACTGGTCCATCTTCCAATTTGGGCAGTACCATTTTTCATTTGAAGGGGTGTTTACTAAAAATTTACTGACTGAATAGCGAACAGTGCAGACCATGATCAGACTGCACGGATGTGCAGGCTGATCTTGGTCTGCACTGGTCGCAAAGGCAGAATCACTTGCCGCCAGCAAGCTAAGACTTAATTGTTGTTGCTCCCATATTTTCAGGAAGTATATAGAGCTTGCACACGAAGAAGGTCTGTATGTAATCCTACGACCTGGACCTTATATCTGCTCAGAATGGGACTTTGGTGGTTTGCCAGCGTAAGTACAAAATGTAATAAATTGTTGCATAATATTTTAACCGAGGATGGAGACAACTCTTGAATTGAAAAAAAGAGATTGGTAAAATTATATTAGCAAAAAACACTAATTTTATTGAAAAGCTGCAATTTTTCAGCTTAATTCAGTTCCCCAGTAGATCTACTTTGATAATATGAAATGGTTTTTACAGGATTTCTTGCATGTACTCGAGTGATAATGCACAAATAACTTTAATTATTTTTAGCTCTAGCTATTCTACTCACCCTGGCGTCGGCGTCGGCGTCACACCTTGGTTAAGTTTTTGCATGCAAGTACATACAGCCATCAATTAAAGGCATATAGCTTTGAAACTTATTTTTTCTTTTTCTAGGTCAATTACCAACCTCTCTGGGTCAAGTCCCATAACTCTGACATGTATTTTGAGCAAATTATGCCCCCTTTTGGACTTAGAAAATTTTGGTTAAAGTTTTACATGCAAGTTACTATCTCCAAAACTAATGCAGATATTGATTTGAAACTTCACATGTGTCTTCGGGGTTATAAAACTAGTTGATAGCAGCAAGTCCCATAACTCTGACTTTCATTTTGGCCAAATTATGCCCCCTTTTGGACTTAGAAAATTCTGGTTAAAGTTTTGCGTGCAAGTACATACAGCTATTTCTAAAAGGCATATAGATTTGAAACTTATTTTTTCTTTTTCTAGATCAATTACCAACCTCACTGGGTCAAGACCCATAACTCTGACATGTATTTTGAGCAAATTATGCCCCCTTTTAGACTTACAAAATTTTGGTTAAAGTTTTACATGCAAGTTACTATCTCCAAAACTAATGCAGATATTGATTTGAAACTTCACATGTGTCTTCAGGGTTATAAAACTAGTTGATAGCAGCAAGTGCCATAACTCTGACCTTCATTTTGGCCAAATTATGCCCCCTTTTGGACTTAGAAAATTCTGGTTAAAGTTTTGCGTGCAAGTACATACAGCTATTAGTAAAAGGCATATAGATTTGAAACTTATTTTTTCTTTTTCTAAATCAGTTACTTACCTCACTGAATCAAGTCCCATAACTCTGGCATGTATTTTGGGCAAATTATGCCCCCATTTGGACTTTGAAAATTCTGGTTAAAGTTTTACATGCAAGTTTCTATCTCCAAAACTAATGCAGATATTGAATTGAAACTTCACATGACTGTGCCTTTGGGGTTATAAAACTAGTTGATAGCAGCAAGTCCCATAACTGATATGCATTTTGGTAAAATTATTCCCCCTTTTGAACTTAAAACTCTTTTGATATTTAACCTTTCTGGGTAATATTTTCCTGCTTCTGGGACAATATTTCGAATAGTCGAGCTTGGCTGTCTTACGGACAGCTCTTGTTAAAATTTACTTTTTGTGGATAGGCCTTGTTTTTTAACAACACAATGTTTTAATATATAATTTCAATTAACTTTTAATTTGTGAAAGTTTGAGCCTCAGGGCTGAATACCAATATTGTATTAACTTGTTACTCAATGTTTTTGCCTAGATATGCATCATTATTAGATATAATTGCATTCTTCCGAAGCATTAATCTAACTGAAAGAAAATTAAAAATTGTATCCAAGTCATGTCAAGTCAGCTCTGCTGACAAGTAATTTTTATATATGCAAATTGCAAGTATAAAAGAAAAAAAAATGCTGTGATGAACTATGTAGGAATAATGTCATTAGAAACATATCTACAAAATTGCTCAAGTTCAGGACTGTGGTCAGTAAAAGTACAGAGATACATAGAGGTTAAAAATGAAGTAGTACACTTTGTCTTTTGACTTGACTGACATAGACAGCACAAAAGAATTGAATGAATCATGCAAATCTGGATTTGTCCTCAATCTCCAATGATCTTTGTTCCTTCACAGCTTGATACCATATATATGACAAATGGATTTCATTATTCTTCAGTTAATGATTGTTAATTATATAATGACCTTGTATACTTCAGATGAATAAAATACTTAACGCATATTCCAGTTTTGCCATGTAACTATGACAACATCGGAATAAATGTTATGTGAAGACAAAGAAATAGCAAGTATTAGATTTAAATTTAAATAATAATAATAATTGAGGGGTGAATGCAAAAGAGGCATAAGTGCATGTAAACAAAGAGGCATTTAGACTTCTTTCACAGTCATCAACAAGTATGATCAACATTGAAATCTACAATTTCATTGTGGATTGTATGACAGCATTTCTTTTGAAGCTGGGGGCATTTTGAAATGTTATGTTGCACATGTAGCAGATGCAGGTAAAACAGTCGACTGAAATGCCATTTTAGTTTGATATATAGAATATTCTTTACATTTGAATTTAGAATAATATCATTTATGTTTTGTTTTATAGGTGGTTGTTGAAAGATCCAAATATGAAAGTGCGCAGTAATTATCGGCCATACCAAGAAGCTGTGGAGAGATTTTTCGGCAAACTTATACCTATGGTATCCGATTTACAGGTAGGTATTCATACTTCACCCAATCATATTAATTTAGTGTTTTCTTTAGGAGTTTTAAATGACATGTCTCCCAGAATATGAAATACCACACAAAATTTTCTGTACAGATATTGACCCATCGGTGTGTCGTCCCAGGGGCAATAGTTTAGACAGTTGGCCAGCAGGCTATTCAATAAGGGTATAAAAAACTGTTTAAGTGCTTAAAGTAGAGAGACTTGTTGTTAATTATTATTTTTCCCTGAAGAAGACATGTAGCTGAAACATTGGAATATAAGTAAATTATAAATTGACTGCATGTTTGTTTTTTATCCTCTACATTAACCCTTAGCATCCTGGACACAATTCGTTCTGCCTTTGCGACCAGTGCAGATTATGATCAGCCTGCACATCCATGCTATTCAGCCAGTATCCTTTTAGTAAGTACTCCTTTTAACAGTCAATGGAACTGTCCAAATTGAAAGGTGGACAAGTTCATTATATAAATTTAGCAGGTTCTGGACACAGAATAAATTGATTCTACTACTTTACAGCATTCAGATGGTGGTCCTATTATTGCAGTGGCTGTTGAGAATGAGTATGGATCATACAGCTCTGAAACTGAACATTTATTGTTCCTGAAAAAGGTATGTTTTATACCTCAGTTTTACCTGTATTGAATTCTAAAAACTTTGACCATTTATTCAATAAATGTTAGGTAATGACTTGCTGCAGAAGATACAAGTGTTATAAGTATATTTCATAAATAGCATGAAGTTGGTGGTTTGTTTTGGTGAGAAAAAAATGAGTAAAATTATAAACATAAAAATGTTAATATTCAACCTTGATTTCCTGGTATTTTTTTTAAAAGTATAAAAGTTTGTATCAAAACACATACAAAGAGTATGAAGGACAGTTTTGTAACTCCTTGACCAACAATGAAATGATATATCTTTTTACCCTAACCCCTTACAAACTCTTTCTTATTACCCCCCCCCCCCCCCCCCCCCCCCCACTTAGCTCAAAAGAGTGTGCAGACCTATCGATTGCAGGGTAGTAAGTTTGATCTCTGGGCAGGGTGTGTGTTCTCCATGACAGTTTAATAAAAGACATTGTGTCTGAAATCATTCCTCCTCCACCTCTGATTCATGTGAGGAAGTTGGCAGTTTCTTATAGAGAACAGGTTTGTACTGCTACAGAATCCAGGAACACTGGTTAGGTTGACTTCCTGCCCTTACATAACTGAAATACTGTTGAAAAACAGTGTGTTAAACACTTAACAAACAAACTCTTTCTTATCTGGAAGACTTTTACTTTTGTAAGTAACATTTATATACAGCATGATTTGTAATTACAGTTGTTGATTAAAAATGGAATAAAGGAACTGCTGTTTGTTGCTGATGGTATTGTTGGCAAGGAGCAGACTGGCTTCAACGTCGCTCCATTCTATGATGGTAAAATCTTTAATGTTTCATTCTTCCTTCAATATGATTGAACAGTAAAAAGACTTGAAAAAGTTCTTGAATACTTGTGGCATGGTTGTGAGATTCAATCTGAAAATGATTCAGCACCCTTTTACTTGCTATATAATATTGATATTGCTAAATGACAATGACGTCAGAATGCAACAATGTTTGTTTACCCCTGGTCTGTTAACCAGGTTTTCATTGAAAACCTGAGTTATTAGATTGGGGTAGATGTCGGTTGGGCGGGCGGGCGGAGGCGGCGTCAAACTGGTGTTTCCGGTCAATAACTTTTGTTTCGGTAAAGATATTTGAATAAAACTTGGTGTGTATGTAGCTTATTTCAAGACAAAGGCTGGGATTGATTTTGGGGTTTCTGGGGTTAAGGTCAAGGTCACTGTTACTTAAAATAGAAAAAGGGTTTCCGGTCAATAACTTTTGTTTCGGTAAAGATATTTGAATAAAACTTGGTATGTATGTTAGGGGTGACTATTGAGGCCAATTTTGACTATTGCAATACTATTGATATTGCTTAAAAACTATTGCGATACTATTCTATTGCAGGTTACTATTGCGATACTATTGCAATAGTTATCGGCCATCATATTTTATACAGTAAAGCTACCAACTGGCATTGTTACACAGCGTAAGAGACGGCACTGTTTATAATTGCTGTTAACACACATTGAGATGTTTGTATAAATGAAATGGACAGAAATAATTCTAACATTAAATATTTCTTGCCTTCCTTGGCTTTGGAACAATAAGTAAAACAATAAACCTATGCAAGGTATACTCAAACGAATCGGCCATTTTGTTGCGAGTGTCAACATGTTTAATAACCCAAAACATCGAAAAAGACGAAAATTAACGGATCGGTTTAAGGTGTACCAGCACTAAATGAAGGGCCCTAGCGAACAGTTTGCTGTATAATACAAGTATCCTTCTTTCTCCATGTCCATAGTACATTTTCTCATCTAAGATTAACAGGTTATTTAAATATATTTAATCAAAGTTTCCAAGAAACTAAATTTATTAATTATCTCCCAGACTTCTCAGTCCTTTATGGTAGTTAAATTCCGTGAGGGTAATTATTGTAATGGAGACGTAAACATTTTCCGAGGCGCAAATGAAAGCTGGCTCTGTTTCTTGGTTTATAAATTATAAATTACTTCTGTATTTACTAAAATTTCAAAACTATCGAAACTATCGATTGTCGAAGGAACTATCGGCGATTGTTATTGGATCGTGACTTTTCTATCGATGCATGCTATCGGGACACTTAGTATCGCAATGCATCGATAGTTCGATGTATCGTTACACCCCTAATGTATGTAGCTTATATCAAGACAAAGGCTGGGATTGATTTTGGGGTTTCTGGGATCAAGGTCAAGGTCACTGTTACTTAAAATAGAAAAAGGGTTTCCGGTCAGTAACTTAACTTAGGAATGAGCTATCATGATGAAACTTGGTGTATAGAAAACTTATATAAAGTTGTAGCTTGGGATTGATTTTGGGGTTTCTGGGATCAAGGTCAAGGTCATTGTTACTAAAAATAGGGTTAGGGTTAGGTGAGGGTTAGGGTTAGCATATCTTATACATGCATGGAGGGATTTTGATGAAAGTTGGCACAATTGTTCATCATCATGAGACGGAATGTTATGCGCAAGAATCAGGTCCCTAGGTCTAAGGTCAAGGTCACACTTAGAGGTCAAAGGATACAAGAATGAAAACTTTGTCAGGAGCATATCTTCTTCATGCATAGAGGGATTTTGATGTAACTTGGCACAATTATACACCATCATGAGACGAAGTGTCTTGCACAGTTCCCTTCTTTAGAATTACTTCCCTTTGTTGTTACTATAAATAGCTTATATTGTAACTTTTTCATTACTAGACGTAGGGTAAAATCGAGACCACTTTTCTGTAGTACAACATGCATGTTACATCCAATTTTGAGGTGTATTTTGACCAATCTTTACCTTGTAAGGATTTCTGTGTGGACTTACAATTTTTTTTTTGTATTTTTTTTTTTTTTAAGATTAACTTCCCTTATTGTTGCTATAAATAACTTATATTGTAACTTTTTTATAATTGACCATAGGGAAAAACCAAGACCACTTTTCTGTGGTACAACATAGTTGTTACTTTCTAATTTTAGGGGTATTTTAAGGTATCTCTACCTGGTAAGGAGTTTTTTTGTGGACTTAGAAAAACAAAAGAATTACAATGATTACTAAACAACCACAAAATTAAAATTACATCTGCAAATACAGGTGCTAGAGTAAAGAAATGTGACGGGCGTATATTGTGACATTCTGGCACTCTTGTTTATTCTTATGAAAAGTGTTGAAAACCTGGTTTCGTGGCATTGCCGCGTTTCTTGTTTTGATTGTGATGCATGAGACACAGCTATGCATAATGGATCCATCAAATAATGGTTGTTTTCAGTGGCTTTTTGTTCTATTTATTGTAAGGTATATGATAAGCCATATTACAATGTAAATTACTTGTAACATCCTGTATATTTATTTTGTATTTCAGAGACATTACCAACTGTAAACTTTATGAAGTTCCACCTAGGCAAAGTATTGATACAGCAGGTTAAATCTATCAGTCCGGACTTCCCCATTATGGTGATGGAATTCTGGGCCGGATGGTTTGACCATTGGGAACACCCACATGCGTACTCCTTGGCAAAACGTACGTTAGTTTCTAGAACTATTCTACTGTATGAAATTGTGTCCAACCATTACATTTATTTGTGTTATTAGTATTTGTACCCCCCGACAACCAAGTTGTAAGGGGGGGTATACTGGTTTCAGGTTGTCTGTCTGTCTGTCTGTCCGTCTGTCCGTCTGTCTGTCCGTCTGTCCGTAGACGCAATCTTGTGCGCTCCATCTCTCCTTATCCCCTTGACAGAATTTAATGAAACTTCACACAAGTGATCAGTACCAACAGTAGTTGTGCATGGGGCATGTTAGGTTCTTTTAGAAAAAAAATTTGCAGAGTTATGGGACTTTGTTTTTTTGTTACTATACTATATACATAGACACAATCTTGTGCGCACCATCTCTCCTCATCCCCTTGACACAATTTAATGAAACTTCACACAAGTGATCAGTACCAACAGTAGTTGTGCATGGGGCATGTTAGGTTCTTTTAGAAAAAAAATTTGCAGAGTTATGGGACTTCGTTTTTTTGTTACTATACTATATACATAGACACAATCTTGTGCGCACCATCTCTCCTGATCCCCTTGACACAATTTAATGAAACTTCACACAAGTGATCAGTAACAACAGTAGTTGTGCATGGGGCATGTTAGGTTCTTTCAGAAAAAAAATTTGCAGAGTTATGGGACTTTGTTTTTTTGTTACTGTACTATATACATAGACACAATCTTGTGCGCACCATCTCTCCTGATCCCCTTGACACAATTTAATGAAACTTCACACAAGTGATCAGTATCAACAGTAGTTGTGCATGGGGCATGTTAGGTTCTTTCAGCGACAAAAATTTGCAGAGTTATGGGACTTTGTTTCTTGTTAACATACTATGTACATACAGTCTGCATATGCAATCTTGTGCATGCCTAATCTACCAAACCCTTACACACAATTTAATGAAACTTCACACAAGTGATCAGTACCAGCCCTAGTTGTGCATGGTGCATGTTACATTCTTTTAGATAAATATTCTGCATAGTTATGGGACTTTGTTTTTTGTTACTTTACTGTATACATACAGTCTATATACATACAGTCTATATACATACAGTCCACGTAATTATGCAATCTTGTGTGCGTCAAATTGCAATGTACTGTGTCAGTGCATGCGGGGGGTACATTCATCACCTTTAGTGATAGCTCTAGTTTTTGCTAAATTTCAGGTATTTTCTAAAAGTAAGACATATATATACCTAATCAGTGGTCATATATCTTTATAAAATGACAATGATATATTTTTAAGCAGGCATATCCAGATTTAACCTTGTCTGTCATATCAAAACTCATTTTTGAGTCGGCTAAAGGCTGAAAGCCTTTTGACGAGTCCTTGCTGTTCAGCGATTCTCTAAATGGACCGAATAACACGTGAAGGGATGTAGTTCCATTAGATTTCTCAAACTTCAAACAGTTCACTGCATGCATGAAGTTAAGTTGTGTCAATTCCCTTTGCTATGACCAATATACGATGTAATCTGTCATATTTATGACTTGTAATTGTGCAATACTCGAATGTAACCCATTAAGCATAAATGTGCATTTTAAGAATTGCGCAGGCTTACAAATCTTGGGTAACATCCAGCTAAAGACAAAAAATAGTTCCACAGGGCTCCAGATAAGATGCGTATTAGCGTAAATTACGTGTAGAAATAATGCAAATACGCATGTCTAATAATTTCTAAGGCTTAGCGTATAAAACGTATATAAAATTACAGAAACGCACACAATGCTTCTTTAAAAACAAAATCTGAATCGTCTGGATGCGTAAGGTAACATAGCCGATCAGCCTTAATTCTACCACATTGAACGTAAACACGCGTCGTATGATTTCTATAAACTTTGCGTGGGTTGAATTTTGCAGTCAGTAAACGGATAAATTATCGGAAGAAGAAGCTCTTACTGGTTTGTTTAGTTACTACTGATATTAAAAATGATTTTAATTCTTATTTTTCGAGAAATAAACAAATCGGCGAAACATTAAATTGTATTTTCTTGTAGTTTTTGAAATCGAAAGTAGATCATCTATGTTTGGCTGCTTTCACGAAACGAAACAACTTTTTTATGAAAAGATTTAAATAAGAGGTAATTTAACCGTAAACTTCAATGTCAGATACTGCCAATTGCTGCTAAATGTCTTCGTATCATCACAATTTGTAAAATATATTGTTGAAACTGGAGAAAAGTGTAATCGTATCCGGATATAATATTTTGGGTAAATATCGAGCTGTGTTATGAAATTTTAAGAAAAAACTAAAAGCAAACTGAAACTGGTAGACTATACTGTCAGTACATCATTCATTAGCCGACTCAGGCCCTTCAGGCCTTTGATTTCTCTCAAAATTACATGCAATGTGACCTCAAGTAAAATTTTACAGAAATACATGAATAAGCCATGAAACTTTGTAGAAATATTACTCATCATATGACGGTATGCACTAAATGATTTGACATTTGATTCATTTAGAAAGAGTGAAGTTAAGGTCCTTTTAGGGGTCAGCAGATTTAAAATAGAATCAACTTTTAACCTTAACTGCTAAATTTCTATAACGAACTTGTCCGACTTTCAATTTTGACAGTACCATTAACTGCAATCTGACTTAAGTACATGATTTTCTAAACAAAGATCTGAGAACGACCCATTCACATTTGTCTTCTGTATATTTTGGATTTCCAGTATTGCTATTTTTATTTTTACCAATCAGACGACTTGTTTGAATGTCAAAGAGTAAGAAAAATGTGCAGTCATTCCAGGGCTCGAACCTGGAACCCCTCGCTTACAAAGCAAGTGGCCTACCGACTGAGCTAACCGGTTATCTGATACATTACGACATAAGAATTGTAAATATCAAAAGTCAAGGCTACAGGTAGATTTGCAAGATGTTGTAAGTTAGGCTCTGATAGGCTAGCGAAAGGGACGTCAGAACGAGGCAATGAATAGGTCGTTCTCAGATCCTATGCGTAGCGTAATAGGAGATCTACTTTAGTCAGATTGCATTTACTGTTAAAAGGCACTGAAGGCACTGAAACTGCTGAACTGCTGGATGGGTCATCACCAAACTTTATCTGTTCATCACCAAACTTTATCTGTACTTAGCATGCTTGTATGGACTTTTCTCAGATTTATTCAAATGGTTACACTTGACCCCTTAAATGGGTCACTTTAGGTAAAAATAGAAAGAAAATCCTTTAATTTGAAGTGCTTGATGCATCTTAACTGAACTTGGTCAGCTGCCTCCTTGGAGTCATCTTCTCAAGTTTTTTTAGCTCACCTGTCACAAAGTGACAAGGTGAGCTTTTGTGATCGCGTGGCGTCCGTCATCTGTCCGTCCGTGTGTGCGTCCGTCCGTAAACTTTCGCTTGTGACCACTCTAGAGGTCACATTTTTCATGGGAACTTTATGAAAGTTGGTCAGAATGTTTATCTTGATGATATCTAGGTCAAATTCGAAATTGGGTCACATGCGATCGAAAACTAGGTCAGTAGGTCTAAAAATAGAAAAACCTTGTGACCTCTCTAGAGGCCATACTTTTCAATGGATCTTCATGAAAATTGGTCAGAATGTTCTCCTTGATGATATCTAGGTCAAGTTCAAAACTGGGTCATGTGCCATCAAAAACTAGGTCAGTAGGTCAAATAATAGAAAAATCTTGTGACCTCTCTAGAGGCCATATTTTTCATGGGATCTGTATGAAAGATAGTCTGAATGTTCATCTTGATAATATCTAGGTCATGTTCAAAACTGGGTCAGCTGCGATCAAAAACTAGGTCAGTAGGTCTAAAAATAGAAAAACCTTGTGACCTCTCTAGAGGCCATACTTTTCAATGGATCTTCATGAAAATTGGTCAGAATGTTAACCTTGATGATATCTAGGTCAAGTTTGAAACTTGGTCACGTGCCATCAAAAACTAGGTCAGTAGGTCAAATAATAAAAGAACCTTGTGACCTCTCTAGAGGCTATATTTTTCATGGGATCTGTATGAAAGTTGGTCTGAATATTCATCTTGATGATATATAGGTCAAGTTCGAAACTGGGTCAACTGCGATCAAAAACTAGGTCAGTAGGTCTAAAAATAGAAAAACCTTTTGACCACTCTAGAGGCCATATTTTTCAATTGATCTATGAAGTTTGAAACTGGGTCACGTGTGGTCAAAACTAGGTCAGTAGGTATAAAAATAGAAAAACCTTGTGACCTCTCTAGAGGCCATACTCTTCATGAGATCTTCATGAAAATTGGTGAGAATGTTCACCTTGATAATATCTAGGTCAAGTTCAAAACTAGGTCATGTGCCTTTAAAAACTAGGTCATTAGATCAAATAATAGAAAAACCTTGTGACCTCTCTAGAAGCCATATTTTTCAATGGATCTTCATGAAAATTGGGTCATGTGGAGACAGGTGAGCGATTCAGGACCATCATGGTCCTCTTGTTTCAAGGGAATTGCTTGTCTAAAGATCTAAAGAAAAACATAAAAACAACTTCTTCTCATGAAACTCCTGGTGGATGTTCATCAAACTTGGCTAGAAGCATCCTCTCCAGTTTGTGGAAATGGTTTTGCTTGACTGCCTTTTTACTTGCCAAGGTCACATCTAACATTCAATGGAATGAATTTTCATCCATACTAAATAGACTTTTTGCAATTTATGGTGCAGTTGTTGTATGTTTTTTCTACAGTTACTGTAAGGGCGAGTTAATCTCGCTTTTGCATGCCTTTTTTAAGTACAAGAGCAAAGGTGTTGACTTTATAGATCGGTCAATTTTTATATAATTATATATAAAGTAGTTTTTATGTTGTTGACAATTGTTATTTCTGTATTACAGATTTAGGAGCAGATTTACAGAATATTTTAGAATCTGGGGCCTCAGTTAACTTCTACATGTTTCACGGAGGGACCAACTTCGGTTTCACGGCAGGAGCAAACTGGTTCAACAACTCATACTACAAACCTGATGTCACTAGTTATGGTCAGTAATTTCATTTACACGTACTTAAATCTATGATATTCTGTCTTCAGTTAGTTTCCCTTGTATCTGGTAAATCATCATTATACATTATTATTATACCTATAGATGTTCTGTAAAAAATTGTGAATTGTATTTCATAAATAAGTATAAAGTGACAGAAATCAAAATCTGTATTGCAGTAAGGGGAAATCCCATGCTGTATTTTGCCTAAATTTGAATTAATTACATTGATATTCATGATCTTGTGAAAAATAGTTCAGAGAAGGTAGTAGTCATATTTGGCAGAAACTTTTGTAGCCAGACTGTAGGTAAAGGTATTAAAGAAAATTGCCATTTAAACAATAGCTTGATCTAGGATGTATTTGGCTTTAGTCATGGAATTTCCCATCCCACTTCAGCAGAAGGCAAAATCCCAGATCAAGCTACTGTTATCATAGCCATATTGTATTAGTTGTAATTTGTTTAAAATCTTGTTTTGTGAGATTATCTTCAAAGATTATATAGCCTCTCTGTTTTTTCTTCACAGATAGTGTAGCCCTTCATTTTGTCTTCACAGATACCCTTTGTTTGTCTTCATAGATTATATAGGCCTTCATTTTGTCTTCACAGATTATTTATACTCTTTGTTTGTCTTCACAGATAATATAGCCCTTCATTTTGTCTTCACAGATTATTTATACTCTTTGTTTGTCTTCATAGATTATATAGTCCTTCATTTTGTCTTCACAGTTATTTATACTCTTTGTTTGTCTTCATAGATTATATAGGCCTTCATTTTGTCTTCACAGATTATTTATACTCTTTGTTTGTCTTCATAGATTAAATAGGCCTTCATTTTGTCTTCACAGATTATTTATACTCGTTGTTTGTCTTCATAGATTATATAGGCCTTCATTTTGTCTTCACAGATTATTTATACTCCTTGTTTGTCTTCATAGATTATATAGGCCTTCATTTTGTATTCACAGGTTATATGGCCCCCTCCATTTTTCATCACAGATTATATGACTCTTCTTTTTATCTTCACAGATTATATAGCCCCTCTAAGTGAAGCAGGGGACATCACACCAAAGTATGAACTCATCCGAGCCATCCTGAAGAAGATGGTGCTTGAACCTGAAGGTAAGGCATCACAAAAATAATAAATGAGCTGCGCCATTAAAAAACCAACATAGTGCATTTGCGACCAGCATGGATCCAGACCAGACTGTGCAGTCTGGTTAGGATCCATGCTGTTCGCTAACAGTTTCTCTAATTGCAATAGGCTTTGAAAGCGAACAGCATGAATCCTGACCAGACTGCGTGGATGTGCAAGCTGGTCTGGATCCATGCTGGTCGCAAATGCACTATGTTGGTTTTCTCATGGTGCGGCTCAATTGTTTTGGTATACATTCAGTGTCTTCAGCAGTAAAATACTTTCTGTTACATTTGCATTTTTATGCCCCCACTTTGTGGGGGGGGGCATATAGATTTGCCCTTGTCCGTCCGTCCGTCTTTCCGAGAATGTTGTGTCGCGCCTAGCTCCAAAAGTATTTGACGCAGAGTCACAAAACTTTACAGGAATGTTGGTCAGCATGTGTAGTTGTGCACCTGGGGTTTCGTCTCCGGATTCATTCAGTCCTGTAGAAGTTATGGCCCCTGACTTGTAAAAATTGGGCTTTAATGTTGTGTCGCACCTAGCTCCAAAGTATATGACTAGAGTCACAAACTTACAGATGTTGTCACATGTGTATTGTGCACCTGCGGTTTCTCGTCCGATTCATCCATCGTGTAGGAGTTGGCCCTACTTAGTAAAAATGTCATTTAATGTGTGTCGCGCATAGCTCCAAAAGTATTTGACCTAGAGTCACCAAAGTTTACAGGAATGTTGGTCAGCATGTGCAGTTGTGCACCTGGGGTTTTGCGTCCGGATTCATTCAGTCTTGTAGGAGCTATAGCCCCTGACTTAGTTAAAATTTGGTCATTTTAATGTTGTGTCGTGCGTAGCTCCAAAAGTATTTGACCTAGAGTCACCAAAGTTTACAGGAGTGTTGGTCAGCATGTGCAGTTGTGCACCTGGGGTTTCGTGTCCGGATTCATTCAGTATTGTAGGAGTTATGGCCCCTGACCTGGGAAAAAATTGTCATTTTAATGTCATGTAGTGGGGGCATCTGTGTCCCATGGACACATTTCTAGTTTCTGATGATATTTGTATAGATTGGGATATGCTAAAAAATCTTTTTTATAGATACTCATAGGTTGATATAGTCGTCCTGTTCCCTTTTAATTATACAATTTTCTGTTGATTGACATGTTAGGTGAATATGCCTTTCAATCAGAGCTATGAAAACATATATAAAACCTTGACTTTTAACTGATTTCATCAAATTAGTAAAGCATTGATTCTAAAGCAGTTGAGAAATAGGCACTCAATCTATTTTAAAAGATGGACATTCTTTCACAGTAGCATTTACAATATTTACATAATTTAGTCATGCAATGCCAGATAAGATTAGCAAAAGAATACAACCATGTTATAGAGATAACTTTTCCATAGTCAATCTACATAAAAGTTTCTAAAATTTGGGAGAGTGCTCACTTCAAGTGTAAGTAGTTATTGATTGGCTTCCTGATGGCATCATCTAAAAATGGTACTAGTAGCTTCCTTATTTGGCTCTTAGCGTTAAGAGGATAGTTCTAGAACTTTTCAGCCTGGTATCAGTATATTGTGACTGGGTGGGGTATCATGTCATGTGTCTAAAGGGTTATATTTCGGTAAATTATAAAGTTAGGCATTATGCTCACAGCTACAAGTGGAGACCATGGCTTATATGACTGGATAATTATTTAAGAAAAAACACCACTCAACCCAAACACACACGCACACTTTACATGAAAATAAACAGACAGTGACAGTTTATGTTATTTTTTGTGTGTATATGTCAATAGTTTGATATTTGCACAAGTTAGACTAACACTCCTAGTTATATTATTTCTGTTAGATAGAGAAATGAGTCATGCCAGTTAACAAGCTGTTACCATATAACATGATTTGTATCAGAAATCAATTAGTGCCATGAAAGAATCAGGTGGAACAAACACTCATACATGTTAAATTGTATCACAACAAAAAAAACCTCTTTACCCTAACGGTGGTTGACCAGATTTTGATCAAGTAATGAATTTGGTCGAAAATTTAACAATTGAGCCACAGCATGAGAAAACCAACATAGTGCGTTTGTGACCAGCATGGATCCAGACCAGCCTGCGCATCCATGCAGTCTGGTCAGGATCCATGCTGTTCGCTTTCAAAGCCTATTGGAATTAGAGAAACTATTAGCAAACAGCATGGATCCTGCTGGTCTGGATCCATGCTGGTCGCAAACGTACTATGTTGGTTTTCTCATGGCACGGCTCAATTGATCATTTACATTTATATGTGTTCACTGGCTGCTTAATACATGTTAAAATTTCACTGTAGAATTCACATGAATATAAGAACTACTGTATTATATTTGTCAAATATTTATATTGATAAATATATATTTAGCCAAAATCAATAACAATACAAATTTGTAAAATTCATACTACCTCACTATACTTATCTTGGTTGCGCAACCAGGATAGATTGGAAATAAATGAATTCCGAAGTTTGGAAATGAATGAATTCCAAAGCTACACACTGTTTTAAAATTTGCCTGTTGGTTCATATTGTTGAAATATTCCAATATCTATCAAATGAAAATGTCAATTTAGAAATTATATTGAAATCAAAAGCAATAGTCCATTTTTAGCTCCCCTGAGCAATGCTCATGGTGAGCTATTGTGATCACGCTGTGTCCAACATGCATTGGTCCGTGCGTTTGTCTGTCAGCAACAGTTTTGTTTAAAAGCATCTCCAAAACCACTGAAAGGATTTTAATGAAACTTGGCATGGATGTTCCTTGGATGGTGTTCAAATTGTTCCGCTTAGTTGCACATAGGGGCCGCCAGAGCTAAAAATAGAAAAATCTTCAAACGACATCTCCTAAACTGATGGTCCGATTCTGAAATAATTTCTAACAAAATTTTAATGGTCCTTATGTCACCCTCTACCAAAATTGTTCAAATTATACTGATTCATCTAAAAACACGGCCGCCAGGGGGCATGGTCACTTTTCTCTATATGTATGTAGTGGAAACTTTAAAAATCTTCTTGTGTCCGATTTTAGAATAATTTTACACAAATAGTCCTTGTGTGACCCTCTACCAAGATTATTCAAATCATACTGATTCGTCAAAAAACATGGCTGCCAGAGAGCGTGGTCACTGTCCCCTGTATGTTTATAGTGGAAACTTTAAAAATCTTCTCGAGTGAAACTGCTGGCCTGATTTTAGAATACTTTTACACAAATGGTCATTGTGTGACCCTCTACCAAGATTGTTCAAAATACAGTTGAATATCGTTACCTCGATATCGGTTAGCTCGATACTCCGGTTAGCACGATGTGTTTTAGTCGGTCCCGATTTTTCCCTATATATTTCAATGTAATTATTTATCATTACCTCGATATGATTAGCTCGATATTTTGTTTAGCTCGATGAGATTTTCCAGTCCCGTCAACTTACCTGTACTGTTTTTACACCTGGTTTCGTCGATATCAGAGCTTGTCAAAAAATATCCATGTTATGTGTAAGGTGTGAAAATCAACCTATTGTCCGGCGATGTATTAATCATAATCAAGTTAGTTTGTGTGTTTGTTATTTAATCTTTGAATCCAATTTAAATGTCAGGAAGTTTGCATTTAATTCCCAATAATTAGTGTTATAAAACAGCGTGCATGCGGGCAAGCTGTTTTCCAATATAACAACTAATTTGGATGAAATAGTTTTTTCTGTTTGACGGAGTAAAAATCTGCCATTTAGTGTTGAATAATAATATGCGTATTTAACTGGCAAATTTTCGTTATCGAAGCACAGTCAAAATGACTACTCATCTAGGAACATTACCGCTACATTCAGACTTGCTTAGGGAAGGAATTAAAATGCGAATGTCTACACATACTTTTTGATAAATTAAAAAGTTGTATGTATGTATGTACTATTTAAATAGGGTGTTCTATTTCTTAATAAAATTAAAATCGTATTTACGTTTTATATTATTTCTTTCCGCTTTCAAACCCTTTGAAAATGCATTGGATATTATGACAATATAGACGTCCGACACAGTAGTCCCAAATAGTCGATATCGTTACGTCGAACTTCGGATACGTCGATGCAATTTTTACAGTCCCTTGAATATCGAGGTAACGGTATTCGACTGTATATCCATTTGTCAAAAAACATGGCCGCCAGGGGACGTGGCCCTTTTTCCCTATATGTATATAGTGGAAATTTAAAAAAATCTTCTTGTGTGAAGCTGCTGGCCCGATTTTAAAATAATTTTACACAAATGGTCCTTGTGTGACCCTCTACCAAGATTGTTCAAATTTTACAGATTCATCAAAAAACATGGCCGCCAGAGGGCACAGTCACTTTTTCCAATATGTATATAGTGGAAACTTTGAAAATCTTCTTGTGTGAAAATGCTGGCCCGATTTAAAAATAATTTTACACAAATGGTTCTTGTGTGACTTTCTACAAATAGTGTTCAAATTTTTCTGATTTGTCACCAACCATGGCTGCCAAAGGGTGTGGTCACTTTTCATCAACAATTCTTTAAACAATATCTCCTCCAAAACCACTGAATGGATTTTTATGAAACTTTACACATATCCTCTCTGGGTAGCCCTCTTTCAAAGTTGTTCAAAAGGTTCTGGTTCATTGAACATACAGGTCTTTTTGGTTAAAGATCGGTTTTCAGCTATCAGACTTTAAAAATCCTTTTCTCCAGAGCTTTATATTTGGCATGTGATATAAAGGTTTGACCCATACTTGTCCAAATTATTGCCCTAAGGTAAAAAAAAAATGGCCATGCACCAGTCCTGTGTCTGACATGTACTTACTATAGGCTTTTATATAAGAATCTTCTTTTCTGAATCAATAATAGCTAGAGCCTTGATATCAAGAGTTAAACTGTTTACGGTAATTGTTCAAATTATTGCCCAAGGTTAAAAAATGTATGTGACACGTTGCTCTGAAACTCCGGCTTGATTTGTAAATAACTGCTTAAGTTTTTATTTTAATTAACCCAGCAGTGAATGTCATACTAACAGTCTAGGGCCATCTTAACCTTCTTTTTCAGTTAATAATTGCTTAATGTTAATCCAGCTTTTACATTTTATAACTGCATCCAGTTGTTGTATTGTTTAATTGCAGGTATAAAAGAGTTACCAGACCCACCAAAGAATTCAGATAAAGCAGATTATGGTGAGTGCATTTCTTTAATATCTTGTGAATTCATTATCATTATTCAAGGTTAAGATCAGTATCAAAACTTTAGCATCTGATTGGTTGATTGCAATAGACCAGTATCAGAACTCTAGCATCTGATTGGTTGATTGCAAGAGACCAGTATCAAAACTCTAGCATCTGTTCGGTTGATTGCAAGGGACCAGTATCAAAACTCTAGCATCTGTTTGGTTGATTGCAAGAGACCAGTATCGGAACTCTAGCATCTGTTTGGTTGATTGCAAGAGACTAGTATCGGAACTCTAGCATCTGTTCAGTTGATTGCAAGAGACCAGTATCAAAACTCTAGCATCTGTTTGGTTGATTGCAAGAGACCAGTATCAAAACTCTAGCATCTGATTGGTTGATTGCAAGAGACCAGTATCAAAACTCTAGCATCTGATAGGTTGATTGCAAGAGACCAGTATCAAAACTCTAGCATCTGTTTGGTTGATTGCAAGAGACTAGTATCGGAACTCTAGCATCTGTTCAGTTGATTGCAAGAGACCAGTATCAAAACTCTAGCATCTGTTTGGTTGATTGCAGGAGACCAGTATCAAAACTCTAGCATCTGATAGGTTGATTGCAAGAGACCAGTATCAAAAGTCCTAGCATCTGATTTGTTGATTGCAAGAGACCAGTATGAAAACTCTAGCATCTGTTTGGTTGATTGCAAGAGACCAGTATGAAAACTCTAGCATCTGATTGGTTGATTGCAAGGGACCAGTATCAAAACTCTAGCATCTGATTGGTTGATTGCAAGGGACCAGTATCAAAACTCTAGCATCTGATTGGTTGATTGCAAGGGACCAGTATCAAAACTCTAGCATCTGATTGGTTGATTGCAAGAGACCAGTATCAAAACTCTAGCATCTGATAGGTTGATTGCAAGAGACCAGTATCAAAACTCTAGCATCTGATTGGTTGATTGCAATAGACCAGTATCAAAACTCTAGCATCTGATTGGTTGATTGCAAGGGACCAGTATCAAAACTCTAGCATCTGATTGGTTGATTGCAAGAGACCAGTATCAAAACTCTAGCATCTGTTTGGTTGATTGCAAGAGACCAGTATCAAAACTCTAGCATCTGATAGGTTGATTGCAATAGACCAGTATCAAAACTCTAGCATCTGATTGGTTGATTGCAAGGGACCAGTATCAAAAGTCCTAGCATCTGATTGGTTGATTGCAAGAGACCAGTATGAAAACTCTAGCATCTGTTTGGTTGATTGCAAGAGTCAAGCATCTGTTTGGTTGCAAGAGACTTTCAGGTCCTTGAGAACTTTGATTTGTTGTTATAGCAACACTGTAGTATTCTTACATGATGATAGCAAGGAATTTTTATTTTCAGGTCAGATTTTGGTAGAAAAGTACATGCCTTTGGAGGATATGGTTACATCGATAAAGGTAAAATGCCTCTGAAATAACAACAACAAGGACCATATATATGCCTATGTTTGTATTTAGTCTTGTTCCGTGTCATGTAGTGTTTTCTCACTTTATTTTCAAATTATTTTTCTTGTATTTTTGGTTATGACCTTATGTTCATTTGCCTATCTCAGCATCAATTTTTTAGCCCACCATCATCAGATGGTGGGCTATTCAAATCACTCTGCGTCCGTGGTCCGACGTCCTTCCGTCCGTCCGTCCGTCCTTCCGTTAACAATTTCTCGTTATCGCATCTCCTCAGAAACTACCAGGGGCATTTTGACCAAACTTTGTCAG